>NW_012100654.1:2517078-2517954 GCF_000951045.1 Mandrillus leucophaeus | reverse complement strand
TTCGAGATCAGCCTGGCCAATGTGGTGAAACCCCATCTCTACCTTAAAAAAAGCAAAAATTAGCCGGGCGTGGTGGTGCACGCCTGTAGTCCCAACTACTCAGGAGACTGAGAGGGAGACTCTGTCTCAAAAAAGAAAAAAACAAAAAGATAGCTCAGATCTTTTTTTTTGCCCCAGGACGTGTCACTTCACTGGTCAACCTTTAGGGTAGCTTTTCATGGGCCAAGTGCCCACCCTAGTCCAATCACCTGTGGGCACAGAATGGACTGGCGTTATGTGATAGAAGAAGATACTGCCTTAGACCTGCCTTGTCAGCAGCCATAAGCAGGGCAGCTTCTTGTAGAAGAGTTTGTGGCCATGTTAGACAATGTCCTTGGCCTGCTTAATTTAATATTACAATCAAAATAAAATAAGTAAATCATCAGGGAGGCGGCTGAAAGTAATGGAAAATAGAACTTAACAACAAAGAATTCGTGGTTCAGTTTTCAACTCTGGAACTTAGTAGCCGTGTGACTTGGAGCAAGTTTGAGCCTCAACTTTCTGTCTGTAAAATGGGGATTTATAAGGGTTAAATGAAATGATACACATGAAAACACTTTGTCAACTATGAGGCACCACACCCACTTAAAGCATATTATATTACCTCCTGTAAGTCCCTCAAAGCATAAAATATTCCATTTGTAGGATTTTTGGATATCCCTTTATAAATTGAATATCACTTTCCAGCACAAAGCTTGTACCTCTGGGTTCAGATGATGACCCCTTGTTGTCAGAATCTGCAGAAATAGCCCAGAGAGCTCAAGGTTGTTACCCTTTACACATAGCTGACCCAAACTGCGTTATTCCGAGAGTGCTTTGTTCGGAGAGAATAAGGTG
>NW_012100654.1:2506431-2517028 GCF_000951045.1 Mandrillus leucophaeus | reverse complement strand
TTTTTTGAGACAGAGTCTCACTCTGTCACCCAGGCTAGAGTGCAGTGGCACGATCTTGTCTCACTGCAACCTTCGCCTCCCAGGTTCAAGCGATTCTCCTGCCTCAGCTTCCCGAGTAGCTGGGATTACAGGTGCCTGCCACCACACCCGGCTAATTTTTGTGTTGATTTTTGTATTTTTTATAGAGACAGGGTTTTGCTATGTTGCCCAGGCTGGTCTCAAACTCCTACGCTCAAGCATTGTGCCCACCTCGGCCTCCCAGAGCTAGCCTTACAGGTATGAGCCACTGCACCCGGCCACATTTAATACTTTAAATTATTGTAAACACATATGTGATAAATGAGCTATGCAAAGAAGTCTCTTTTATTTTTAGTCACCCATTCAGGCCCTTTTAGAATAAAAATATATGTCACGGTAGCCATGTGCCCAGGTCTATATATAAAGTAGTTTATGGAACAGTTCTGATTTTAAAGAAATCTGTCTTATAGCCAGACCATGTTTCTTGGTTTCTCATTTGGGATTTTTTTAGACGTAATATGATAACATGGTTACCATAGGTGCAAGGTGAATGGCTAGCTGGGTAGGTAGCCATCACAGGTATTCGAGACTCTGAATCATACATATACACAATTTTAGAGCTGGAGTGAACCTTGAAAATCTTTCAGTCCAACCCTTTTGTTTTGCAGATGCAACAATCATGGCTTAGAAAGTTAAGGCTGCTTGTCCAAGCCACAGAGCTGGGAATCATATCCAGGGCTCCTCATTTTTAGTCCAGAACTCTTGACATTGTATCTCTCTATCCTGGTGCTCTGAAGGTCAATTTTTTGGCAGATCAAGGGCCACTCCATGGGCACCACTTACCAAAACAAAGCCTTATGTGAGGCACTGGTTTACGTCCATCACAACTGACATTTAGGGGTTCACGATCCTGTTCCCTAGCTGCATGCCAGTCAACCTGTCAAACCCCACAGCAGAGCTAAGGAACGATGTAAGTATTAATTGGTCTCCCTATTACTCTGTGCTGATTGTCACCTCTTTAGCACAGTTAGGAACAGTTTCTTAAAAACTGAAAAACAGTTGGTTAGTTCCCAGTCACAGCTTGTTCTGTGAGGGAGTGGAGCTTATTTCCTGTGTCTTGGTGGCATAAAATACAAGCAGTCTTTGGTGACAGAACTGTTTTGTTTTGTTTTTTTTTTGTTTTTTTGTTTTTTTACCTAACTGTTAGAATTATGAAGGTCTTTGTGTATATGTGTTTTGTTTTAGAAAACCCTTATGATTCAGCTGGGCGTGGTGGCTCACGCCTATAATGCCAGCACTTTGGGAGGCTGAGGCAGGTGGATCACTTGAGGTTAGGAGTTTGAGACCAGCCTGGCCAACATGGTGAAACCCCGTCTCTACTGAAAATACAATAATCAGCTAGGCATGGTGGCGTGTGCCTGTAGTCCCAGCTACTCAGGAGGCTGAGGCAGGAGGATTGCTTGAACCCAGGAGGCGGAGGTTGCAGTGAGCCGAGATCACACCACTGCACTCCAGCCTTGGTGGCAGAGTAAGACTCTATCTCAAAAAATTAAAATTAAAAATAAAAAAAAAGAAAACCCTTATAATTCTTGGACCTTTATAACCACACAGTTTTATTTTGCTAATTTTACATCAGTCCTACCAACATTAGTTAAATTCATTTAGTTGCTTGGAAAAGAGCTCTCTCAAGATAACCCAGATCAGCTGGGCACAGTGGCTCACGCCAGCAACCCCAGCACTTTGGGATTTCACCTCTGATCACTTGAGGTCAGAAGTTCGAGATCAGCCTGGCCAATGTGGTGAAACCCCATCTCTACCTTAAAAAAAGCAAAAATTAGCCGGGCGTGGTGGTGCACGCCTGTAGTCCCAATTACTCAGGAGACTGAGAGGGAGACTCTGTCTCAAAAAAGAAAAAAACAAAAAGATAGCTCAGATCTTTTTTTTTGCCCCAGGACGTGTCACTTCACTGGTCAACCTTTAGGGTAGCTTTTCATGGGCCAAGTGCCCACCCTAGTCCAATCACCTGTGGGCACAGAATGGACTGGCGTTATGTGATAGAAGAAGATACTGCCTTAGACCTGCCTTGTCAGCAGCCATAAGCAGGGCAGCTTCTTGTAGAAGAGTTTGTGGCCATGTTAGACAATGTCCTTGGCCTGCTTAATTTAATATTACAATCAAAATAAAATAAGTAAATCATCAGGGAGGCGGCTGAAAGTAATGGAAAATAGAACTTAACAACAAAGAATTCGTGGTTCAGTTTTCAACTCTGGAACTTAGTAGCCGTGTGACTTGGAGCAAGTTTGAGCCTCAACTTTCTGTCTGTAAAATGGGGATTTATAAGGGTTAAATGAAATGATACACATGAAAACACTTTGTCAACTATGAGGCACCACACCCACTTAAAGCATATTATATTACCTCCTGTAAGTCCCTCAAAGCATAAAATATTCCATTTGTAGGATTTTTGGATATCCCTTTATAAATTGAATATCACTTTCCAGCACAAAGCTTGTACCTCTGGGTTCAGATGATGACCCCTTGTTGTCAGAATCTGCGGAAATAGCCCAGAGAGCTCAAGGTTGTTACCCTTTACACATAGCTGACCCAAACTGCGTTATTCCGAGAGTGCTTTGTTCGGAGAGAATAAGGTGTTAGCATTGGCACTCCTCAGAGTCCTCCGACCCAAACTCCCTTTATTTGCAGATGAGGAACTAAGGCTTAGAGAGGTTAATTAACTTCCTCAGTGTCACTGATGGTACCAGAGTAGCACTCACTCAATTATCTATTGCTCCCTAACAAATTACTTCAAAACTTAGAGACTTAAAACAATATTTATTATGTAGCAGTTTCTGTGGGTCAGAAATCCAGGATTGGCTTTGCCTGGCGTTTCTGGCCCAGGGTTTCTTGTGAGGCGGTAGTCAAGGTGTCGCTTGGAGCCGCAGTCATCTGGAGGTTTGACTGGGGCTAGATCTGTTTCCAGGGTGGCTCCCTCACATGGCTGTTGGCAGGCGGCCTCAGTTTCTCACCGTTCGGACCTCTCTCTAGGGCTGCTTAAATGTCCTCATGACACGGTGGCTGGCTTCTCCCGGAGTGAGTGATTCAATAGAGAGCAAGGAGGAAGCAGCAATGCCTTTTCCTCCCTAGTTTTGGAGGTCACGCATCAACACTTCCACCATATTCTACACGTTCAAAACAGTCACTAAACCCAGCCCACACTCAAGTAGAGGAGAGAGGAATTCAATTCCACCAATCCCTAAAGGGTGAAGCATTAAAAAATTTGTGAACATATTTTTGAAACACCACAGAAGGTTTCCCTTAATGTGGCATTTTCTTTATAAATGAGTTTCCATCAGAAATCAGAAGGATTTTTTTCAATTACTTGATGAAAGATAATTCTCATTCAGCAGTAATTAGTAGAAGAGAAATTAATTTATAAGGGTGTCTTCTCAGGATAATATTGAGAAAACCTCTGATGCAAACAAAAGGGTAAAACAAGGAGAGAACAGTATAAGAAAAGAAAGACAAGGGAAAAACAGAAGCAAGGGTGTGTTAGATTCTGACTTCTGTGGGCAGAGTTTTCTTTCAATTCAGGAAACACTGAGTGAACAGATGCTAGTAAATCATGTCTAGGGGCAGGGGTTTGAAGGTACAAAACCTCTAGGTACTCCAGCTCTAGTTGCAGAGCATGACAGAGCATGACCCATATATGTAACTAGCCCAAATATAAATAACACGGAAGCTTACATTAAATATTGTCATGGAGGTACCTAAGCTTATGTTAAATACTGTAATAAAGGAAACTATCATGTGCATTGGGAACATGAAGGAAGGAAACAATTCTGTAGCCATGCGGTTTGTAAAGCCTTGCAGAAGCTATGCAAACCACTCCACTACCATACACGCACCCTGGCACTTTTCATACCCTTTCCTTGCTTTATTTTTCCCTTCAATACTTATCACAAGGGGGCCGGGTGCAGTGGCTCATGCCTGTAATCCCAGCACTATGGGAGGCCAAGGCAGGTGGATTACCTGAGGTCAGGAGTTAGAGACCAGCCTAGCCAACATGGCAAAACCCTGTCTCAACTAAAAATACAAAAATTAGCTGGACTTGGTGGTGAGTGCCTGTAATCCCAGCTAGTCGGGGGGCTGAGACAGGAGAATCGCTTGTACCCGGGAGGCAGAGGTTGCAGTGAGAGGAGATTGCGCTACTGCCCTCTAACCTGGGGGACAGAGCTCCATCTCAAAACAAAACAAAACAAAACAAAACTAAACTAAATATCTACATCTATATATCTCACTATGTAACATCTTGATGATTTTGCCATTATCTTGATTACCTCCTCAAGAATACAAACTCCATGAGGGCAGAAGTGTTTGTTGTGTTCAGTGCTGTATCCCCAGGGCCTAAAGGACTGCCTGGCACATAATAAGCACTTTGTAAGTATTGTTCAATGAATCAATAAGATAATTAATCAGTTAGTATGGAAATTGAGCTCAATCCTAAAGGGGCAGGGCAACTTGGCAGATGTGGACTGGAGGGTAGGGTGCTCTAGGCAGAAGGGAAGCTGACCAAAGCCACTGTGTGGCTGGGCCTATAGACTGTAGTTGCTGTGGAAGAAGGTGAGATCAGAAAGGCAGGTACTAGAGGATGTTTGTGAAGGAGTTAGGATTTTATTATACACAAAGGGAACCCACTTAAATTTTAAGGCTAAGAGTGATATCCATGTTTTTTCTCTATGATCTTGTTGCGTTTAAGAATATGTGATAGCAGGAAGGTTCCCACAATTCCTATATTACCTAACATTTGATTTGCTACACATTGACCAATAATCCTACCTCTTTTACTGTAGCAGCTAGCTCTTCACTCTTCATTTGCTCTTTTTTTGTATAGGAAATGTAAAACCCTCTAAATATTGAGGTCTCTTACGTTCTGCCTCCTTTGCTGGTGAGCCTGAGGTCAACAGTAGACCCTGGGAAATTCAGTGGCATTAGTAGTAGCTGTAACACAGTAGTTTTATGCCTAGGGAATGAATCATAAATTTTTTGCTATAATTTCAAGGTTCCCTGATGTGTAGGGTATTTTTCTTTTCTCAAATCTTACATGCTGAGATTTTTTTCAAGAATCCATTTCATTGCTGCTGGCAGCAACTGTAGGCAGTGTGGGAAGCTCACACAGGGACATGACTGTCCTGGAGCCCGGGGATGAGGGACCTCTGCTTCCTGTCCTTTGCTCGAAGAGATGGAGTCTCTGGGCTGGGTCTCAATGACCTCGGCCCAGAGGCCAGGGCAAGGGGGTTGGGCCCCACCTGCTGTGAGGGTGGATGTGCCATTTAACCTCTGTTCAGTGTCCCCATTAAGGAAGCTATGGGATGCTGGCTGAGACTTTATGCCACAGCCTCACCTTGATGGAGCTTCTTGGATGTTCTAGAGAGCCCAGACCTCTCTAAAGGAACATTATTTTAGATAAGGACAGCAACTGTCTTAACTCTGAAGTCTCTCAGCCCAAGCTTAGAACATAACCCCGCCCACACCTGACTGAGAAAAGAGATGCATTATGGTTGAGAAAGCAGAGATCACACACAGGATTTTTTCCCCTAAGTTGTCTCCCTTGTTCTAGTTCCCTTAATGTAAACAGAAGCAACTAGAAAACCTGGAGAGTAACTTACCATGGGAAAGGGAAGGCACTTAGCCACTAATCCCATTTTTTAATAAAATGGCCATTTTCAAAAGAAGATAACCACCATTGTCCTTTTTGTTGACAATTCTGTTACTTTGTCAAAGTGCTTAGTGATTGAAAGGCAGTGATATGGCCAGTCACACCTGTAATCCCTGTAATTTGGGAGGTGGGCAGATTTGAGCTCAGGAGTTCCAAACCAGCTCTGGCAACATAGTGAGACCCCCATCTCTCAAAAAGAAAAAAAAAATTAGCCAGGTATGGTGGCATTTACCTTGTAGTCCCAGCTACTTGGGAGGCTGAGCTGGGAGGATCATTTGAACCTGGGAGGTCAAGGCTGCAATAAACTGTGGTCATGCCACTGCACTCCAACCTGGGTGACAGAGTGAGACCTTATGTCAAGAGAGAGAGAAAGAGAGAGAGAAAGAAAAAGAAAGAAAGAAAGAGAAAGGAAGGAAGGAAGGAAGGAAGGCAGGCAGGCAGGCAGGCTGTGGTAATTTTAACAATGACTTCATATGGACTCCAATATAGAAGAGGGTTGTTGTGGAAGTTGGGTTGGGGGTTAGGGAAAGAGAAGTACAAAATCCAAATGCCTCCTTCACCGTGGAAACCTTGTACCCTCACAATATAGGGGATGGTCTTAGAGCCCAAAGTGCCCAATGTGGATCCATCTTAGATGCAGCTGAAAGGAGGTAGGGAGTGTCTTGGAAGGATCTCTTGTAGGTCTCAGAGTCTAGTGAAGCCTTTTCAAGGAGATGAGAAGCAGGTAGAGGAAGCTGGTGAAAATGCAGTTTAGGAAGGTCTCAGCCGTGAGAGAACTTCAAGAATACAGAGACATCCTGGCCTATATATGCTGGGGATACATGTCTGTGGGCTTGGGGCAGGTATTTGGGAACTATATTCTGTCCTGGTTATGAATCCAGAGGCAGAATACTCACACAGATTTGTTGAACGAACGAATGAGTGAATGAATGAACAAAGAACTTGAGGTCAGCCTTAAAGGAGAATTTTCTACATAGTCTCTTCCTTTCAGAAACCAAATTTGTTTGAAGTCGATGAAAACCCTCCAGAACGGGTGGTCAAAGCACTGGGAGAGGAGTACCTCTTTTTTAAATTCCATTTTAATTTATTTTAAATTTCATTTATTTATTTATTTTTATAGAGACAAGGATTTCACTGTGTTGCCCAGGCTGGCCTCGAACTTCTGGCCTCAAGCTATCCTCCTGCCTGGGCTTCTCAAAGTGCTGGGATTGAAGGTATAATCCACTGTGCCAGGTCAAAATAATTTTTATTTATTTAGTATTTTTTAGAGACAAGGTCTCACTTGGTCATCTAGGCTGGAGTGCAGTGGCACTGCAGCCTCCAACTCTAGGGCTCAAGCAATCCCCCCACCTCAACCTCCTGAGTAGCTGGTACTACAGGCTCATACCAACTAATTTTTTTTCATTTTTCTAGAGGCAGAGTCTTGCTGTGTTGCCTAGGCTGATCTTGAACTCTTGGCCTGAAGCAATCCTCCTGCCTGGGCCTCCCAAAGTGCTAGGGTTGTAGGACATGAGCCACCATGCCCAACCTGTACCCAGAGTGACTGTCTCTAGATTGAAATCCAATACATTGCCTGTAGCTGAAGTCCCAGGAGAGCAGGAAGGGAGAAAGGATATCTGATGGTGACAATGTGGCTCCCCTATCATGATGCTGGTTATGATTGTGCCCCTCCCCACCCCCCAGCCACCCCCCTACCCCTAAGTACCCCAAACTTTTGGGCTTAAGCAGGGAACTCTCTTTTTTTTTCTCTTACATATACCAAACATGTTGTGAGGTTGATACTGTTAAGCATCTCCACAGCTAAGAGCTCATTCTTCTCTCTGTTTGCTAAAATGGGGACATAGGAGCCTTCTCACAGGGGCAATTGCCAGGTTTTCTATAACTTGCCCAAGTGTTCCTCCAGGTTCTGTTTTTTCCCAAAGATAAAAAGAAATTTGCTGTCCATCTAAGCACTGCCACAAGGAACTCTCAGCGAGCGTGGTTGGTGTTCCCAAGGGCCTGAGCTTTCGTCACCAAGTCCTTGCTCACTTTCTTTGTTATAATATTTTGTCCAGGACATATTTCAAGTCAAGCTGGCTCTTTCTAGCTACAAACTCCTAACTACAGGGGAAGGGGTACAGGAAAGAACGAATTGTAAAAATTTATAAGTAGAACTTTCTCTGCTTTCTCTGAAACTATCTGACTGCTCTCAATCCATATTGGTATGGTTGACTTACATTTAAAGGAGGATAAAATTGCCCTCTCTTCCCAGTTTTTGGATGGTCTGCCATCTTGACTTTGTATTATGCCATAGCTATTAAATCTTAAATCTAGCCCAAATATTCTAATGGGACCAACAGTTTAATTATCTCCCATAATATCGAGCCCCCATCTCTTACAGCTATCAAATGGAAGGCAAAACTGTCCAATTCTTCTGAAACCTCTCTGCTCAGCATCACTGAGCCATTCAGCAGGACAGTGGGACAGACAGAGGGTCTAGAAGGGAGTATTCCATGTGCCCTCAGTGACTTAATCACACCAAATAACAACAGCCATTAACTAGGTATCAAGTGTTCACATGCATTCTAATCTTTTTGTTTTATTTTGTTTGAGATGGAGTTTCACTCTTGTTGCCCAGGCTGGAGAGCAGTGGCGCAATCTCAGCTCACTGCAACCTCCACCTCCTGGGTTCCAGTGATTCTCCTGCCTCAGCCTCCCAAGTAGCAGGGACTACAGGCATGTGCCACCACGCCCGGCTAATTTTTGTATTTTTAGTAGAGATGAGGTTTCACCATCTTGGCTAGGCTGGTCTCAGACTCCTCACCTCAGGTGATCTGCCTGCCTCAGCCTCCCAAAGTACTGGGATTATAGGCATGAGCCACCGTGCCTGGTCCCATGCATGATAATCTTTAATTGAAACAGCAGCCCTATTAAGTTGGTACTTATCTTAATCTTTTTCAGTGAGGAACTGAACTGATTGTGTTCTAATATTATTGACGAGGAACTGAAGCTTAGAAAGAGAACTTACAACTTTAACATTTCTACAGTAACACAGCTAGTTTGAACTTGAATTCAAACTCAGGGCTGCTGAGTTCAAAACCCAGATTATAAATCACCATGATGTAGTCTAGTGAGCTCCTAGACTTACCGATTCCCTCAGCCTCCTCTATCTTGCCACTGCCAACTGAAACACAGATTATGGACTAGAAATACTGGCTTTTTTTTTTAAGGAAAGAAAACCCCAAGAAGCCAACACACACACACACGTACACACACACACACACACACACACACACACACACACACACACGGGTCCTTCTGACTGATGCCAAACACAGAGCTCTGGGATGCCTTATTGTTGAAACAATGCCATAAAATAGGAGAAAAGTGATAAAACTTTAGAAGCCACTCTAAAAATGACTATTCAGTAAGCCAAATAGGGAATCCTGTTTTATTTTAGCTTTATAGTATACACATATATACACACACGTTTTATAATATATACATATATACACACAAGCCATCCAAAATATGTCCTTCTCACTGCTTCAGTGTTAAAATGTGTAGGATGAACAAAATTAGTCCCAGGAAGAGGACATCACTGTAGAGATCACTGCCAAAGAATGTGAGAGAGGTGGGGAATTAAGAGTTGTACTTGACCTCCAAAAGTGGGAAAGACAGGGTCTGGAGAGGAAGAGGGAAACAACTGAGATGGAATATTGCCCATCCACAGAAGTCCAGAGGCAGAAATGGCCAGGACACATTTGGGGCAGCCTCAAGAGATCAAGCAGATAAAATACACAGACAAGTAGTGAACGCTGAGGTTGAAGAAGTGGGTGGGGAAGTGTTACAAAGGGCTTTGAATGCCAGGATGAGGGTGGCAGAGCCCGTGTAAATTCTGAAATAAGAGAGTGTTATGAGGAGAATGGAGAGTGGGAGAGACCAGTTAACGAGGAGACACCTGCAGAAATGTAGAGGCGGGTGATAAACACCTGGATGGGCATAGGGGCTTCCAAGAGACAAAGGAAAGACTTAATAACTTTGCAGGACTAAGTGATAGATCAGATATAAGGGGTAGAGAAAAGAGTCTCAAATGACTATGGTTTCTCCAAAAATGTTTTGAGATTGGGAGGGACAGGTAGTTCATCTGGGCTGAGCTATAGTGGAGGGAGCCGGGAGGGAGGAAGAGGAAGAGGCCTGGTGCAGGGTGAGGGAAAGAGAATCTGCAAGACTGGGCCCTGACACTACCTAGTTTTGTGCTCAGATTCCATTACTTGCCATAGTCTCTGCTTTCTCATTTCTAAAATTAGGAATTTCACCCAGGAAACGTGTTGAGCCCCCAATATATGCCACCTACTGTATGCATTTTTTTTTTTTTTTTTGGTCTTATATTTCCTCTGCGGGCTGGTGGTTGCCCTAGTCAGGGTAGTGTGAGTCTCTATGGGACCAGTCTTCTGATCAAGGAACCCAAGCACGTGTTTCCTTTAGAAAAGCCTAGCTTTTGCTTCCCTCTAGTGGCTACTTAGTGCCACTAGACCTCTGCCTTTGCTCTTTTTGTCCCTGGAGAGCTGGTCTGAATTGAACATTAAGAAGTTAAGGCTGGGCGCGGTGGCTCACACCTGTAATCCCAGCACTTTGGGAGGCCGAGGCGGGAGGATCATGAGGTCAGGAGATCGAGACCACCCTGGCTAACACGGTGAAACCCCGTGTCTGCTAAAAATACAAAAAATTAGCTGGACCTGGTGGTGGGCACCTGTAGTCCCAGCTACTCGGGCGGCTGAGGCACAAGAATGGCGTGAACCCGGGAGGCAGAGCTTGCAGTGAGCAGAGATCGCACCACTGCACTCCAGCCTGGGTGACAGAGCAAGACTCTGTCTCAAAAAA
>NW_012100654.1:2463288-2506381 GCF_000951045.1 Mandrillus leucophaeus | reverse complement strand
AAAAAAAAAAAAAAAAAAAAAAACCCCAAAGAAGATGGAGCTGGATCATAAATCATGCACATGCACATGGTCAAGGGAACAGTACAGGGTGTTGTCTAGAGGGCATGTAGTGATAGTTGGTATCCAGAGAGGATGGTGAGAGGAGGAGATAAAGGAGGCATGATGTCATGAACCAGAGGTGAAGCATGGGATAGCAGTCAGTCCCAAAGCAAAACCAACCAACAATAGCTGATGGGAGCAGAAAATCACATTAGGACTCACCCAGTAAGTGGGTTAACCTGAGCAACTGGAAAGTATGGGGTCATAGATAAAGGCCTACCTTTACGCTGAAGAAGATAAGGTCAGGGAGAAGGGGAAACCCTAATAGTAATTTGCCAAGGGCAAAAACTTGACATGAAGATGCTTTAAGATGCTGGGAACCCTTTCTGTTGCTGCTGCCACTTCTACTCATTGCTGGGCACATGTGTTGGATCTGGGGTGGTGCCAGCACAGCTGGAGATGGCCTCATGCTGGTGGAGCTTAGCAGCTGACCCAGAAGAGTAAGTGCATGGATGAGGAGGCTGGATTCACTAGGCTTGGAGTCCTGCCTTTGCAGTTAGTTATTAGGATGCAATCTTTAGCTAGTCATTTCACCTCTCTGAGCCTCAATTTCCTCATCTATAAAATCAGATGATAATGCCAACCTTATGAGATCTATGAGGGTCAGATGATGTCTATGAAAGAGTCTATAAACTATAAAGAGCCATACAGCTGTTAATTATTATCTTAGTCTGCCTGAAGATGAAAAATTAACAAGATGTCTGCTGACATTTCTTCTGGCCTGAGAGACAATGACCAGGAATATGTGCTTTCTGAATCAAAGCATTTAGAATGTACTCTTTCTTCTGAACATCAATCTGTAAGGCACTCTGCTCCCAGCCAGACCTCTTACAGAGGCAGGTTGTTCCCCTCTCAGGTGCTCCGCCTGTGCCCTCTTCCCATCTCCAGTCCTGGAAGACAGGCTGCTTGTCCCCAGATTACCTAACAATAATTAGAGCAATCAGAGTTTCCTGGTCAACCAGAGGAGAGCTTGGCCTCTTTCCAGGAATTACTTTGCCAGGTTTCTGTGTGTGACTGGATAGCTTAACCTCCACCCTACAACCACAGTGTAAATAAATGTGTGTTATCTACCCTGATTTGGCAACCAGTTCCAAGAATTCTCTTCCCCAGTCTGATTCTAGTCTGTTGTTTCTCTAGGATGCCCAGTATAGGAAGAGCAGAAGGTCACATCCATGGCCCTACAAAGGGAAATTAACCTAAATTTAGGGTACTAAATCTTTGAACCCTGGGTTTGGGAATAGTTTACTTTTTTTTTTCTTTCTAGTCTGCCAGATTATCTCCATATATGTCATTATGACTTTGAAAATTGATTTCTCTTTGTTTGTTTGTTTTTTGAGATGGAGTCTCATTCTTGTCACCCAGGCTGGAGTGCAATGCTGCAATCTCTGCTCACTGCAACCTCCGCCTCCCAGGTTCAAGTGATTATCCTGCCTCAGCCTCCTGAGTAGCTGGGATTACAGGCGCGTGCCACCACGCCTGGCTAATTTTTGTATTTTTGGTAGAGACAGGGTTTCACCATGTTGACCAGGCTGGTCTTGAACTTCTGACCTCAGGTGATCTGACATGCTAGGATTACAGGCATGAACCACTGCACCCAGCCCTGGAAATGGATTTCTACTCCCTCGACACAAGATATCAGTGCAAGAAAACACATCTCGAGTGCATGCCAAGTTATGATTACTGGATAAACAATAGATAACATCTATTAAGCATGTAATGCACGTCAGGGTTTACCTGTGTTACTGTAATCCTTCCAACAACTCTATATGGCAGGAATTAATATGATTCCTACTTTACAGATAAGGAAAATGAGCCAAAGAAAGACTAATTAACTTGCTCCAGATAATACAGTTAGTAGCGATGGAGACAGATTCATACCTAAGCAGCCTAGCTCCAGACCCAGTAATCCATAGAAAGGGAAATGGTTACCCACATCTGAATAATTGAGGTTTGATGACATTTTGCACTTCCGTGAAAATCGTCTCTGGTCTTTGGCCTGGTTTCCTCTGAAGTTCAATTTTCCAGTGTTGCACAGTCCACACAGTAGACAATTTGCAGGAATGCCTGGGGCTTTCAGAGAAGCCCATAACTTCTTATCTCTCTCTAACCATGAGTTGCTCTTTTTTATGTCAGGTTTCACGCAGCCACCTCTCCTCCCTCTTCTGCAGGTAGCCTTGGGATTTTCAGAATCATGTCTATGAGCTCTTTTCTCCTTCCCAAGCTATAGGGTGTGTTGCAGGAAATGCCTTCCTGCGCAAGCACAATCAAAACAGCAATATAGACAGCCTCAGTTAGGCAAAAGGAGCCAGGAGATGCTTCCCTGTAGACAGGACAGTTGAACAGTTACCTCCAGGCTGAGGGGCAGTTTTGCAGAGGCAAAGTTCATTGCCAGGGGGTTAATCCTCCTAGCCGCATCTCTATTGACAGCTTGTGTGGGTTCCCCAGGGGCAATGAGGTGAAGATAGAAGGGAGGATAAATACCAGTTGCTACTACTGCCTCTTCTTTCCCTGAGGAGAGGATGGCTCTGCCCTTCTCACCCAAACTTGAGTCAGTGTCTAGTCCAGATGTTCTCTGAAGCCTAGACAGGGAGTACAGAGATAAAGAACAGGCAGAGGCCAGGCACCGTGGCTCACGCCTGTAATTCCAGCCCTTTGGGAGGCCAAGGCAGGAGGATCACTTCAGCCCAGGAGTTCGAGACCAGCCTGGGTAACCTGCACCAGCACCAATGCCTCCTGGGTAACATGGCGAAACCCCATCTCTACTAAAAATACTAAAATTAGCCAGGTTTGGTAGCACGCGCCTGTAATTCCAGCTACTTGGGAGGCAGAGGCAAGAGAACCACTTGACTTGGGAGGTGGAGGTTTGAGAAGCCCCTGTGAATTAAGTTGGGGTTTTTAGTAGGCTACATGCTCAACTTGACCAAAGGCCCTCAGATTACATTCTCCTTTTTCAGTGTTGTTGTTCCATTTTCTGGAAAATTTCCTTGACATTATCTTGCAACTCATCTATGAAATGTTTCAATTTGGCCATAGTATTTTTAACTTCTGAGAGCTCTTTCTCATTCTACAACTTCTTCCCTTTATGTAACAGCTTGTTCTTTTTTCATGGATACAATATCCTCTCTTATCTTTCTGAGGATTTTGTCATGTTACTGATGTTTTATTGTCCTGCTTGCATTTTGTTTCCTCCAAGTTCCTGGTCCTTTCTCTGTTTGTTTATTTTGGTCTCTGTTAGGGGGGTTTTTCTGAAAAGTCTGGTAATCTATAGCTGAATATTCACATTTATGACTGAGGCACAAAGGCTGACTCGATATTCTGTGTAAAGAAAGGAACTTGTTGACTTAAAGTTCTCACTGTGAAGTGATCTGGCAGGGCACTGGAGGTTTTGGGAGCAGAGAGGGATCTCTAAAGGCCAGTACTTGAGTATCTGTACATCTTTTGGTTTCTCCCATGAATGGTTCTAAAATCTCCCTAACATGTTATATGTGGCTGCTAGCATTCTGGGATCCAAGAGGGACAAGGATACTAGCCATCTCTCCATTCTGCATTTAAGCCTTCACTGCATTTCATTTTTCAGGAAAGTGCACATAGGATAGAAGAGGGATCTAGGGGTCCCATCTTCCTGTTTTGGCCCCACCTGTAGTTCCACCCTCAGTGCCTTCTGGTGCTTCCACTCCCTGGACCTGTCTGAGAGTTGGGCAGAGATAACTGGCAGGAACTTGAATCTCGTCTTCTCATTCTACCAAGTCAGTATCATTCTTGCATCTGCTTTCTGCCATTAAAGAAAAAAAAAGTTCTCAGCCGGGCAGGAGAATGGCGTGAACCTGGGAGGCGGAGCTTGCAGTGAGCTGAGATCACGCCACTGCACTCCAGCTTGGGCGACAGAGCGAGACTCCGTCTCAAAAATAAATAAATAAGTAAATAAACAAATAAGTTATCTTGTTCACTACCTCCCATTCTCTTTGTTCTTGTGGATTTATGTCTCCCCTCACTAACACCTTATGTTGTTTTTGTCAGGTTTAGGAATTCATGGAGATATAGCCACATGATTAAAGGGCAAGATAAATTTGGTTGAAAGGGGCTCAGAAAAAAAATTAACAGTTATCTGCAAGACACTAATAGGAATAGGTGGGCAGCCAATGGGAGAGAACTCTCAGACAATGTAACTAGTCATCTCAGTTATATATCAGGCAATAATTCATGGAATTTATTCACTCACGCATTCAACAGATATTTATCACCTGCTGTATGCCAGGCATTGCTCTAAACTCGAGAGATATGACCATGAGCAAGACAAAATGCTCTGCTCTTCTGGATCTTACATCGGATAAGAGTAACACATAATTTAAGTAAACAAGGCAACACATTAATGGTAAGTGCTCAAGAAAATTCAATCGCACTGTGTCAGAGAGTCAATAGAGAAACTACTCTATTTATCAATTATTAAAACTGGAAGTGGCCCTGGAGTACAATTTCCTCATCTTAAATGTGAGGAAATTTAGGTATGAAGAAGGGAAGGGGCTTGCTGAGTGTCATACATGGATAAAACCTGCACCAGCACCAAGGCCTCCTGATTCCCACTCCTGCATTCTTCCCACTATTAATTACTATGCAGTTCACAAGACCTACAAGACCAGGAGACCACGGTGCTCATTTACGCACCATGGGAAACAGCTAAACCAAATAGCTCCTTCAGTTGCACTTAGTAGAAGCCACAGTTCCAGCGAGCAAAAATAAAGTAAATTGTAAGCTTTAGCCTCTTAATTGGACCTGGCAGCTCCATGGACTTCCAATATACAAATTGATGTAATCCCAGAGCTCCACGACAATGTTCCTAAATGCCCAGACAATGTTTTACACATTTGCTAAAAAAATTATAATCAATTCAAGATAAAAGCACAGCACTAAGCTCTTTTAAAGGAACCTAGTTTCTGGAGAGCCCTTCAGAGTTTTATAGCAGGGCGGGGACAGAGGTTTAGTAGAGGAAGGATTTGAAGCAGCTATGCTAAAGCATCATCAGCAATTTGGGGCTTTCCTGAAGCTTCTATAGTGGCCCTAGAGCAAAACTGGAAACTGCCCATCGCTGTCCCATTTTTCCCCTCAAACCATTATGCCTCCTTGAAATATTTGCATTTTTCCCATTACCTTTGTTGATTTGTTTTAGAGGTTGTTATTGTTGATGTTATCATTACTTTCATTATAAAACAGCACTTATGTGAGAAACACTGGGCAATACTGGAGATTAGAAAGCCGGAGGGAAAATTACCCAGAGTGCACCACCTAACAATACCAGTGTTAACATTTCCACCAGTTTTCTTTCTGTTTGTTTCCTGTGTATAGGGTTGCTAAGTTGTTGATGATGCTCACACAGTTATATATACAACTGTACATCTTGTCCTTTAAATTTTTTTTTACTTTATGTAAGTAGTCTTTAAGCTATTACAAAGTTTTATAAATAATGGCTGCACAATTACTCACTTAGTGAGTAATTCCCTTCCTTTTAGGTTTTTAATTCCCTTCCTGTTAGGTTTTTAAAATAATTTCAACTTCTATGTTAGATTCAAGGGTTACACATGCAGTTTTGTCACCTAGGTATATTGTGTGATGCTGAGGTTTTGGGTACAAATGATCCCGTCACCCAGATAGTGAGCATAGTACCAAATAGGTAACTTTTTAACCCTCACCCACTTCCCACTGGTTAGATTTTTATATTTTAGTATTGGAGGGGGGTGATGTTATTGTAAAATTTTCCTCATTTGAAAAAATGCTATTATGAGCATTTTCATGCTTAAAGTAACTCGTGTGGTGCATCTCATCTTTTTGCATTTGGAAAGGAATCATTATACTCTGCTTTGAGGTGTTTCATGGTAAGGGACATTACCTAATTAGATGAAATCACTTTCTGATGAAGAAATGCCAGGCATTAGCAACAGGTGCAGGGAGTGTTAGGGGGAGGAGAGAAAGACAGTTTTTGCACAGGAGTTGGCAGGACCTCACAGTGCCCTTGAAACCGTGCCAAGTAGATATGCTACAGCTTTATATTTTTTGCCAGCCAGCTCTGGCTGCCTGTGAGGCTGTTCATATGTAGATGTTAATTTATGTGAACTTGGTGCCTCGGGCTGGCTAAGAGTTGTGGAGGAATCAGATGATCAGATGGAAGAAGTTGGCGGGCGGGCGGGCAGCCAGGGGAGGAGGAGGAGGTCAGACTTACCTGATGGGCGCTCTTGGGCACAGCTCCCCCTCTGTCAAGAGTATCAGATCCAAGTGCTCTGCAAAGCAGTGTCAGAAGTCAGTATTCACAGTTACCAGAAGGCTCATTTGGCAAGTATTGAGGGCACGTATCAGACTCTGGGGTAAGGGGGTTTCTTCACAGGGAAGCTTCCTGGAAAGCAATGTGGAATGAAGAGGCAAGAGTGAATCCTCATGTTGCATAAGGGAATCCTCGGTCCCACCATTCCTTTGTTTTTATTATAACAGGAAAAGTATGTGCTGATCTGAGGGAGGTCTGAGTCACCTTCCCTAGTGAGCCTCTAGTTAGGGCAAAACTCCATGAAGATGACTTTAAGAAAAAAAAAAAAGATTCATTTACATAATAATGTATGTGCATGTATACAGTTGATACAGTCTGTTACCAAACAACATGCCATCAAAATTGATGTTTAAAATTTCTTCTGTACTCCTTTCCTCCCAAATTTAAATAATAATTCACTAATACCTCCAGAACTTTTTTTTTTGAGATGGAGTCTCACAGTGACACCCAGGCTGGAGTGCAGTGGCATGATCTCGGCTCACTGCAACCTCTACTTCCAGGTTTGCGCGGTTCTCCTGCCTCGGCCTCCCAAGTAGTTGGGACTACAGGCATGCCCCACCGCACCCGGCTACTTTTTTGTAATTTTAGTAGAGACAGGCTTTCACCATGTTGGCCAGGTTGGTCTGGAACTCCTGACCTCAAGTGATCCACCCCACTTGGCCTCCCAAAATGCTGGGATTACAAGCTCGAGCCACTGCACCTGGCCCAGAACTTATTTTTTAGACAATCACTTAGCTCTCTCTGCTTAAGGCACTATCCTAGGTGCTTTAATATTATCTCATTTAATCTTCACAACAAGCTATGAAGTAGGTACTGTCATTATCCCCATTTGACAGATGAAGAAATTGAGACAAAGAGGTGAAGTAACTTGCTCCTGGTCACACAGCTGGTGAGAAGCTGCAGAGCCCATGCCCTAAATGAGGCTCTGCTACCTTGGAGAATGGAGCAGAGACACAGAGGTGCACAAATGGAAGCTCTGAAATGACAACAGGAGAATTCTTCAGGGGTCCTGTCCTCACTCTCTGGATGCCATTGGGAAACCATCAGGGAATAATAACTGTGTCTTTTCCATAACGTGGGGAAGCTCACAGGGACAATCTAGCTCACACAGTTTATACAAGAAGGAGGTTCAGTTAATCTCCAAATATTAATCATGTAAAAATAGACATAAATGAAAGTGATCATTTCTGGTGAATGCGAGTGAGAACTTTGAAAATGCAGATGGAGTTACAAAGAGTGGTTACGAAATGTCCCCTGTGTATGTAGCAGTTCATGCTGGAAAGAAGCCAACACAGCTATCACTGCGGAGCCGAAGGAAAGTGAGGACAGGAGGAGCTCCTTCTGCCCCTCTGGGAAGCACTGCGGAGGGCGGGGAGGCCACGTCCACCCAGGGATTGGTCAGCAGGGGCACAGGCCCCACTGGAAATGGCGAGGACCCAGAAAGAAGAGAGACTGGGAAAGTAAGGACAGGGAGTTGGATGGTGACTCAGCAGCAGGCACTTGGGAGGGAAGCCAGGCAGACAATTAGCATCAAGAAGGCTTAGCAGGCCTTAGGCAGCGTTCTAGGGAACTAGGCAGAGAAAATATCTGAGAGCTCCCGGGAAGGGGGCCAAGACTCAGGCATGAAAGGCCAGATAGGGACTTGCTGCTGGAGTGGGAGAATACAGTGAGGGGAATAAGATGAGAGAAGATTCCAGAAGCAGGGGTACAAGATCAGAGAAGAATCAAAAACCTAACCAGAATGCATGCTGAGATTCTGTGCTGCCTACTCAGCTCCCAGCATCTTCTGAGCAGGAATAACGTTGGTCTTAGAATCTCACCCTACAGCTTCCCTGGAGGAGAGGATGAGAAGGGACTGTTGCAGGAGCAGCTCTGCCTGACCCCTCAAACCATTTCCCCAGCACCCTCCCTTGTTGGCCATTCTTTGGAATTCACTTCTTGCTGGCGTAGGGACCTGGTATAGTAAATCTTTTTGATCAAGCCATTGAGGTGAAGTGAACCAGGATATTCATCCTGTATTTGAACCATAATGGCTTTTGGGCTGCATGTAAAGCTTGAGCCCGGTTATCTATAACGTGTGAGCGTGGAAGAAATTGCCCATTGATCTTGTTTCCGCTTCTTCCTTTGTCTGGACTAGGCAGCCTACAGAAGGCAAATACCGCCATCTAGTGGCGTATCCAGGCTTCTCGCCAGGAACTGTATCTTGAATTGTAGAGACACAAGCTTGGCTTTTTACCCTCTTCTGTCCAGCCAATGGGTCTGATTGTAACCCGCCCCAGGGGGCAGTGGGTCTTGTATCTGGGTGCCATGCTGGGCTGTTTGTGACTAGAGTTTCAGGCCCCTTCTGCTCTAACAGTCTGCAAAAGGACTACACTCATCCCTGGACTCAACTATGTTGCCCTAAAAGAATGAAGCCTCATTCTTTTTGTAGTCCTCGTAGCCTCAATTTTAGGCTGATGGCTCCAGTAAGAGGTGGGGATGGGAGGTGTTGCAGGGGTTAGAAGGAAGGAAGGTTGTCTCTTCCATTATCCCCTATCATCTAGTGAGAATCTAGTGGGAGGGGTGAGTTAGAATAGATGCCCATACAATAGGAGTCTGAGGGTCGTAGTCAGGGCAGGGACAGAGCACAGGGTAAAACCCTTGGAAGGAGTAAAGGGGCATACAGGGAAGGGGTTTAATGGCACAATTAGCTGAAGCTTGGCAAAGGAATAATGAGCTCTAACGAAGCAAGAGGAATTAGAATCAAAGCCCTGGTTCTGGGCAGGCTTCAGACTGTGGCTACAGCTAGAAAGCCTGAGTGATTGAATATAGCACTGTGCTAATTACATTTTTTTCTTGTTTTCTTTCCTGTTCTCAACTCTCCTTTTCATCTTCTGCCGTCTCTCCGCCGTAAACACCATTTTTCCCCTTTTTCCGCCTTCTCTTCCTCCTTACCTCTGGTCTCACACATTCTTTGTCCCCTCTCACCAACCCTCTCGTATTTCTCCCCCTTCCTCCTCCTGCCCTCCTGTTCTACTCCCTCCACCACCACCCACCAAAGCTCTCTGGCGGATGTGAGCTGACAGTAGTCCTCCAGGACTTCAGTGCGGGCCACAGCAGCGAGCTGACCATCCAGGTGGGGCAGACGGTGGAGCTGCTGGAGCGGCCCAGCGAGCGGCCTGGTTGGTGTCTGGTCCGCACCACAGAACGGAGCCCGCCCCTGGAGGGCCTGGTCCCCAGCAGCGCCCTGTGCATCTCACACTCCCGAAGCAGCGTGGAGATGGACTGCTTCTTCCCCTTGGTGAAAGGTAGGAGAACAGAGTGGGTGGGAGGCACAGACCAAGGAGGCCACGAGCGCTGGCCTGACTCTAGCTGAAGACCACCATGGAAGCGACCTGTCTCATGGACCCATTTTGACCCTGTGGGGTTTCTTTGGGAGCTGATTGTGAAGTGAATGGGTTGGGAACTTGGAGAGGAAGAGCTACCAAGTAACTGTGTGTGACTTTGGGAAGGTCATTTAGCCTTCGTGAGTCAGTTTCATCTTAGAAATGAAGGTTGAATTAAGTAACGTCTAAGATCTCTTCCGGTTTTCTCATCGTATCACACTACATTCGGAAAAGTCCTCTTCTACCTTTGGCCAAATATGGCTTAGACTCATCCTTTCTCCACTGACCCACTCCCCTCCACAGCAACTTCTGGCTCTCTGACCCCTCACCAAGTACTCTCATGCTGACCTGGAGACACCAGGCACACCCAGGGAGGAGCCACAGCTGAGTCAGATCTGATCCTGCCCTCAGCCCGGCCAGGGTTTGAGGTCCATGACTCCTTTATGTGCCTTCAACAGATAAAGTATTCTAGCCTTGGCTTTTATTGTATGTAAGCTCTGTGTTCCCTTCACATGCCTGTTTACTCACTTTTTCTCATGCCAGGGAGACTAAACCCCTCATGACAGTGGTTCTTTAGGGGTGGTCTCTGGATTAGTAATATCAGCATGCCCTGGGAACCTGTTAGAAATGCAGGTGCCAGCCTGGGCAACATAGTGAGACCCTGTCTCTACAAAAATTCAAAAATGCAAGATGGCACACGCCTCTAGTCCCAGCAACTTGGGAGGCTGAGGCAGGAGAATCACTTGAACCCGAGAGGCTGAGGTTGCAGTGAGGTTCCAGTGAGCCAAGATTGTGTACTGCACTCCAGCCTGGGCAACAGAGTGAGACTGTCTCAAAAAAAAAAAAAAAAAAATTAAAAAAATTAGCTGGGCAAGGTAGTGTGCACTTGTAGTCCCAACTACTCGGGGCACGGTGAGGCAGGAGGATCAGTTGAGCCCAGGAGTTTGAGCTGCAGTGAGCTATGATTGCACTGCTGCACTCCAACCTGGCTGACAGCAAGACCCCACCTCTAAAAATAAAAAATCAAAGTTAAAGGAAAAATCCAGGTACAGTGGCTCACACCTGTAATCCCAACCCTTTGGGAGGCTGGCTTGAGGCCAGGAGTTTGAGACCAGCCTGGGCAACATAGTGAGACCCCCATCTCTACAAAAATAAAAAAATTTAGCCAGGCATGGTGGCGCACGCCTGTAGTCCCAGCTACTCAGTTGGGGGCTGGGGTAGGAGGATCACTTGAGCCTGGGAGGACAAGACTGCAGTAAACCATGCTTGCACCACTGCACTCCAGCCTGGGTGACAGAGCAAGGTCCTGCCTCAAAAAAGTTTTTTTTTCATTTGATTTTAAAAAAAGAAAGAAACACAAATGATCAGAACCCCCACTCCTCCAGAACTGGTAGGTCCCAACAGTCTGTGTTTTAACAAGCCCTCCAGGTGGCTCTGATGCACATTTGAGTTTGAGATCCACTGACTTGTGAAGTCCAAGTGGCAGAGGCCTTGCAGCCAAGCATTTTACACTGGGGAAGCCAAAGACAGGCTGTAGTTCTGGGCTTATTTTTGTGACTGGCCAGATCATCAGCAGCAGAGATGCCTTCTATGCAGACGTGTGCTAGATATTTCTAGGAGAGGAAGATGGGGATGAGGGTCAGCATGGAGACCTGCTGCAGGCTTCCTGATAATTGCTGTGAACTGAGAACATGTTTAAAACGCTCTGGTGTCTGGAGTGCCATCTGGTCTACCTCCAAAGCCTGACTTCCTTTCCTCCACTAGATGGCAGCAGCAGGCTGCATTGTTTGTGCTGCATCCAGCCTGCCAGGTTTTTCCCACCAGGAGAAAAATGTCAGCTAAAATCGCCGCCCTGATTCTCCTCGCGCTCTCCACTCCCAATTTAGTCATTGCCTGCTTTCCCCTCTGTCCTCTGAGGACTAAGGAGGGACTATGTCAGGACGTTGTTTGGGAATTTGAAATTGCAGGCACAAGAGGAAAATCAAGAAAACTGAGGAATCTGGTTCCACTTGAGGTCTAACCAAGAGAACAGGGTACACAGAAGGTAGATTATTGTGAGGGTAAAATGAGGTAACGGAGACAAAACACATCAGTGCCTGGCATTCAATGCACCTTAGTTGTCATGATAAGTTTTTGCTATTATATTATTTGCCATAGATTATCCAGCAAAATAACTAAACACTCCCACAAGTCCAGCTGAGAGACCCATCTGCAGAGAGGAAACCAAGCACAGCAATTCATTTGTGGCAAAAGGCTAACGTTCCTTGGATCCCCAAGTGTGGGTTGTTTTCATCAGGAGGGACTCAGCTTCAAGGGAAGATGAGACTTCCTGACCTAGACCTGGCCTCCTAGCCCGAGGCTGGGTGAAATGTGTACTCCCTCCCTGCTGGGGCTGCCACATGTGCAACTTGGCAGGAGCAAAGCCAAGGTGGAAAATCAGAGAGCAGTGTCAGAGTCAATCTGTGATCCCGAGGCGGGAGGTGGAAGCATTCAGGGTAAGAACTGCACAGGACTGGGGGTTCTCTCTACTATAGGACAGATTAGTGGAGATTTAACTAAAAATAGGAGCTGCAGACCAGGAATGGAAAATAGAGGCAAGAGACAAAACTGGGAGGGAGGCTGTCATAGAACTTTCCAGTTAACTCTGCCAACCAGCATAGCTTCTTAAAGGTACCAGCAGTGCCTATCAACCATTTCCCTAGCTCTTTTCATTTCCAGGTTGGTTCCTGTTTCCCCTAGGTTAGGCTAGTTATGCTGAGCCTTCAAATGGCAACTTGTGAGGTCTTACTATCTTCTCACCCATGTGAGCTCTGAATACAGAGGTCCTCAACTCCCGGTAGTCAAGGACCTAAGTCGGCCAGGCACGGTAGCTCACTCCTATAATCCCAGCACTTTGGGAGACTGAAGCAGGTGGATTGCCCAGGCTCTGGAGTTTGAGACCAGCCTGGGCAACATGGTGAAACCCTGTCTCTACAAAAAATTTAAAAATTAGCCAGGTGGGTAGTGTGCACCTATATAGTCCCAGCTACTCGGGAGGCTGAGGTGGGAGGATCACCCGATCCCAGGAGGCTGAGGCTGCAGTGAACCATGATCACACCACTGTGCTGCAGCCTGGGTGACAGAGTAAAACCCTGTCTCAAAAAAAAAAAAAAAAAAGGGACCTAACTCTGCATTCTCCATGGAGCATTCCTTATGCCCTTAACTAGACCCCATTTAAAAGTACGTGCAGTCATGCACATGGCCCAGCCTCAAAACCCTTTCCCTCTCTCTCTGGGGTCTGCCCAGAATGTTGGCCTTAGCTAAGACCCAATAAGCTGTTCCTTCTCTTATTCCAGCTGGCTGCCTGCTGGCAAACCACCTTTTCTTCTCTCAGCAGTAATTTGTCTCCAGTGGGTGCTTTACCTTATAAGTTATGCACAACTAGATTGAGAATAAAATGTTCCTCTGGGGGTTGTGGAATAGGACAGAATGGTCTCATCTGGTGTCAGGAGGTTGGAATCAATTCCTCTTCAATTCCTATAAGAGAACTGATCCTCTTAGCATTTGCAGAGAGCACCAAGTCAGCACTCTCGCAGGCTGTGTGAAACAGGGACTATGTGTGATGGCTAAGTACCTCGTGAGTGCTCAGGCCATGACCATCACCCCAGCTATGGGGGCAGGAGAACCACAGGATGGTTCTTGATGATCCACTAGAACAGGGTTCTCAACACTGGCTGCACATAAGAATCATCTGTGAGCTTTTCCAAATGGCAGTGCCCAGACCCCACCTAGAACAAATGGAATCAGAATCTCTGGATGGGGCCTGAGGGGTCAGTATTTTTAAGTGTTCCGTAGGTGAATCTAAGGTGCAGTCAGGGTTGAGAACCACTGCACTAGCCTGGTCTCCTCTCTTCCAGGGGAACACTCAGGCTCAGGAAAGCAAGGTGACCTCCCGGAAGGCACAGGGAGTCTGTGGCCGAGCTGGCGCGGACCAGGGCTCCCAACACCTATTGGGCTTCTGGGTAGTGCTAGGGCTCCTCTCTGCTCCTCCCTCCTCTGCCTTCTGTGGGAGCAGTGGTTGGTTATTTCCTCCTAATATGTCTTGGTGTCATTCCTGATGGGGTTGGTGAAAACGAGTGGGGCTGTGTGACAGAATTGGGGTGGGGCTGCCTTTCCTGCTACTTTACTGCCACCCTGACATCTTAGGGCTTCTCACCGGGATTGGGCCCTCCAGCCCTAGTCCTGCCTTGCCACAAGTCCCCTCTCACTTTCACAGCAGCAGGTGGTGGAGGGCAGCACCTCCCAAGAGGCAAGCCTTTGTAGCAGTGGTTTCCAACTCTGGATGCACCTTGGAAACCACCTGGAGGAGGTTTCTAAAGATACTGGTGCCTCATACCCACCCCAGAACAATTAATCCAGCTGCCAAGGACCTGGGCATCAGTGTATTTTTAAGCTCCCTCATGAAAAAAAAGAAAAAAATTAGCTGGGCATAGTGGCGTGCACCTGTAGTCCCAGCTACTCAGGAGGCTGAGATGGGAGGATTGCTTGAGGCTGAGGGTTCAAGGCTATAGTGAACTGTGTTCTCGCCACTGCACTCCAGCCTGGGCAAAAGAGCGAGACCCTATCTCGGGGAAAAAAAAATGAAGAACAAACTTAGTGATTCTGATGTTCCCTTAGGGTTGAGAACCACTGCTTTGTGGACTCGGCATGCCCAGGGTGTCAAGCTTAGGAGATACTTAAAGATGTATTAGAAGGGTTGAGGGTTAATATCCAGATTATATAAAGAACTTCTGCAACTCAACAACAACAACAACAACAACAACAACAACAAAAAACTACATTTAAAAATGGGCAAAAGACTTAAACAGAAATTTCTCCCAGGAAGATATACCAGTGATGAATAAGTACATGAAAAGATATTCAACATCACTAATTATTGCCAGAAAAATAAAAAAACAATGACTTGCCACTGCAAAGGATGGCTACTGTTTAAAATGTGCACACACAGAAAATAACAGGTGTTGATGAGGATGTGGAGAAATTGGAACCCTTGTACGCTGCTGGTGGGAATGCAAAATGGTACAGCTGCCATGCAAAACAGTATGGGATTCCTCAAAAAAGTAAAAATAAGGTTATCATATCGTATCATTCTAGCAATCCAACATCTGAGTATATATCCAATAGAATTGAAAGCAAGGACACAAACAGAAATTTGTACACCCATGCTCATAGCATTATTCACAATAGTCAAAAGGTGAAAGCAACCCCAGTGTCCAGCAACAGGTGAATGGAATATATACATACAATGGGATACTATTCAGCCTTAGAAAGTTAGGAAATTCTAACACATGCCACAACATGAATGAACCTTGAGGACATTAGGATAAGTGAAATAAGCCAGACACAAAAGGACAAATACTATATGATTCCATTTAAATGAAATACCTTGAGTAGTCAACTTTTTAGCTGTAGAAAGAATGATGATTGCCAGGGGCTGGAGGGAATGGGGAATTAGTGCCTATTGGGTACAGAGTTTCAGTTTTGCAAGATGAAAAATGTTCTGGAGACAGATGGTGATGATGGTTGCATGACAATATGAATGGACCTAATGCCACTGAACTGTACACTTAAAAATGGCAAGAATGGCTTTTTAAAAAGTATTGGTCCTGGGTACTTCTGCCCCAGGCTCCAAAAACCAATCTGGGTTCTTCTGTACCTGGCTGTACAGGACACCTGTGTTCCTTTTCCTGTGCACTTTCTTCCCTGGCTGGGGCTGAGGGTCTGGAGAAGCTGTAAGGAAATACCTCTCCGCTTATGAAACCAAGCCCAAGGCTTCCCCCGTGAGCCTTAGAAGCAGATGTTCTAGAGGATGGGGGCAGTGGCCCATGGCACCCCTGGCTTGTTCATGAGGAGTCCTCTCCCTGGGGGCCTCCTGATGATTTCTACTGTTACCACCTACCTGGCCTCAGGAACAGCTTCTCCATGCTGTGGAAGGTGGTGGAGAACCATGGAGAAAACTTGGGCTCTGAAGGCAATTACCACCAACAGCCTGAGAATGCTGGGCAAGTTTGATACTGTCCACTTGTGTTAAGTGTGTCACCAACTCACAAAAATACTTAACACTTACTGAGCTTTACCATGGGCCAGGTTGTTGCTTTAATGCTAATAACAATAATATTTTCCTCATTCCTCAGATAAAGACACTGAGTCTTAAAGAGATGAGGTAACATGCTGAAAGTCACATAGCTGACAAGCAGTGGGCCTAAATTTGAACGCATGCCTGTCCATTTCCCAAGGTCTCACTTTACCACCGTGTTCTACACCCTCCCAAGTCTGAAAGCCTTGAGACAGGCACTTTAGTTTATTCTCGCATCTGACTTGGCTCCCTTTGTTAGCCAGTCTGGCTGAATCTAAAGAGCATCAACCCCATTATAGTTACACATACCCACCTTTCCACTCTCCCTCTCACCTCTGGCCCCAAATGCCCCACTCTCTAGGAGGAGTGGCAGCAGTCAGGGACAGATTTTGTCCTGTGGGTGCTTTGCCAACTAATAAGATTCTGATGTCCTCAGCTGGGGCAGAATGACTCCAAGGAGCACTCTGGACAGCAGGCTGAGTTTAGTCCAGCTCTGATAGCGGCCTGCCAACCCCTGGTGCTGGTCCAGCCCGTTCAACAGATTGTCTGCAGGATGGAAGTTCCCTGCACTTTCTGCCGCCAGGAGCCAAAATGCCAAAAAGTTCAGCCTCCTCTGCCTACCAGGAGAGTCCTCCAAAGGTCTCTCTCTACCTCTTACTTTTCAGTATAATTCTGCATTAGAAGCCCTACCCTCAGGTTTTTCATTTATTGCATAATCCCTAACATGGCTTCACTATGGGAGGCTAAAAAATAATTAGAGGATGAATATTCCCTAAACATTTCCTTTCAGGTATGAAGTGATATGTTGTAAATTGCAGTTTGCTGATTTACTTCATCCTACAATCCTCAATTGCAGGATGGTGCTTTGTTAACATAACGTATGGGTGCTTTGTTAACATATACCTCAATTTTTTTCATGAGGCAAAATACGATCCTTCAATCCTCTTCATTTGTATAGGAT
This sequence comes from Mandrillus leucophaeus, assembly GCF_000951045.1. Classification (NCBI taxonomy): domain Eukaryota; kingdom Metazoa; phylum Chordata; class Mammalia; order Primates; family Cercopithecidae; genus Mandrillus; species Mandrillus leucophaeus. Next base: position 2,489,531 of record NW_012100654.1, on the reverse strand, counting down.
TGTACCTGTAATTGACTAGATGTGAGGTAGTCCTTTGAGATTCAGAACTCACTTCCTCATAGAAGCAAAAGTATACTTGGGAGTATGATCAATGAGGGTGAGAACAGGTTTCCATACTAGCCCACAACATTTTCCTTTATATTAGCATAGCTAAATTACAGTATGTTTGCAATGAAAAGGTGTGGTACGGTGTTTTTAAAAATTCTAATACTGTTGGGTAAGAATAGTTGAAACCCAAAAATAATGCATTTGAATAAGAAATGTTGTAATTTATTTGAGTACTGATACTTTTTGAAGAAAAGTGTGTTTAAAGATAGATGGAGAGATTCTAAAAGGAGCTCCTTGACATTTTTCAGAATTATAAAAAGTTAGAGTTGAAACGTTCTCTTTTTATAACTGGATAAAACTGGTTCTTGATTAGATTTAATTTCACTCCAGAACATTGGCTTCTTTTGGCTCCTGAGATCTTAGAATTGAGAAACAGGTGGAAGGTGTTCTAGCTCACTCTCTTTCCTAATACAAGAAACCCCTTCCACAATGTCCTTGACAAGTGGTCGGCTATGCATTACTTGAGCACTTCTAGGGACTGGGAGCTTATTACTTTTAGAGAAAGCCTGTTGGATTTTAGTGTAATTCTAAGGGTTAGAATATTCCTCATATATAGCAGTGAAATCCAAATACTTTCTACCCACGTCTCCTTCTATTCTCCCCTGTCCGAGCCCCCAGTGTAAATCCACCAGTGCTAATTCTTATTCTCCCTCTCCTTCTGATCTGTATCTAGAAGTAATACAATTTGCAGATAAAATGTTAAACACTTCTTTCTGAAGCGATAAGAGCTAGCAATTTCTCCATAAATCCTTTTATTAAATGCTTAGATCAGAACAAAATGTTTTTAATTAAATTAAATAATCCTGACTTGTTTAAAATGATTGTTTGTGTTTATGGATTAATAGTCCTTTCCGACATCCTTGGATTTGAGAACTTCAGAGTCCATCCTTTCCCTTGAACTTTGGGTATCCCCTGGTTTCTCACTCACAGACATCTGATCTGTTATCCTCTCTGGGCATAGAGCTTATAGGCAAGTGCCTTCCACTCTGAGACTCTCTACAGGCTGGCCTTTTTTCCTAGTTATTCCCTACAGTCATTCATATTGCTATTTGTTCTAAAGTAGCATTTTTATTACCTTTTATTCATGTCTTCTGAATTACCTCTAGGATCCTTTCCACTTCTAAAAATGTGGGTTTTTTTTTTTTTCTCTCTGCTTCAGGTAATTACCTTTGTTAACATAAAGGGATTAACCAAAGTATCCTGTGTTTATTTTATTTTTTATTTTTTATTTTGGAGATAGGGTCTCACCTTGTTGCCAAGGCTGGAGTGCATTGGCAAGTAGCTGGGACCACAGGCTCTCGCCACCATCCCTAGCTAATTTTTGTATTTTTTTGTAGAGATGAGGTTTCACCACGTTGCTCAGGCTGGTCTTGAACTCCTGAGCTCAAGCAATCTGTGTGCCTTGGCCTTCCAAAGTGCTGAGATTACAGGTGTGAACCACTGCGCCCAGCCAAAGTATCCCATTTTTGATGCATATAAGCATAGCATAAATATCTTCATTTTGAGGTCCAATGTTTTAGTTTGGGGTGCATGAAATCTCCCTTTTTGTAGTAAAAAATGGTTGAGGCTGGGTGCAGTGGCTCACATCTTTAACCCCAGCACTTTGGGAGGCCAAGGCAGGTGGATCACTTGAGCTCAGGAGTTCTAGACCAGACTGGGCAACATGATGAAACCCCATCTCTACCAAAAATACAAAAAAATTAGCTGGGCATGCTGGCATGCACCTGTGGTCCCAGCTGCTGGGGGTAGGGGTGGGGGAAGGGCTGCAGTGGGAAGGGAGGTGGAGGTTGCAGTGAGCCTAGATTGTGCCACTGCACTCTGGTTTGGGTGACAAAGCAAGACCCTATCTCAAAAAAAAAAAAACAACAAAAAAAAAACAGGTTGAATGTCAGCAATTTCAATTCCAAATGGCCCAACCTAATGTATTGTAATCTACTGTTTTTGCCTTAAAAGAGTACTGGCAAATCTTTGAAAACAAAGAGAATTTGGTTCTCAGGGAATCAGATGGGCTGGGAAGAGGACAGGGTATGGAATGAGAAGCCAGTTATTTTGAGTAGAAAGTCACTTAATCTTCCTGGGTTTAGCTACCACATTTATGCAAAAGAAAGCAGATAAAAATGCCTATGTAACAGAGTTGCTGGGAGACTCAAGGGTGGAAATGTTAAGTAAAAGTGATTTTTAAACTGTGAAGTTGGTTTTATTATTATGTGCACAGGCTGATTGTCTAGGATAAAACAAAAGTTGTCTGTGTCTTTACCTCAGTATGCAGTAGACTATAAAAAGATGGTCTGTAATTCCAACACTTTCAGAGGTTGAGGCAGGAGAACCACTTGAGCCCAGGAGTTCCAGACCAGCCTGGGCAACAGAGTGAGACCCTGTCTCTAGGAAAATTTTTTTTAAAATCCAGGCATGGTAGTGAGTGCCTGTAGCCCCAGCTACTTGGAGGGTTGAGGTAAGAGGATCACTTGAGCCCAGGAGGTCGAGCCTGCAGTGAGCTGTGATTGAGCCATTGCACTCCAGCCTGGGAAACAGAGCGAGACCCTGTCTCCAAAAAAATGTCTTGGGGTGGAAGACCTGAGTCTGAATCCTGGCCACTGGCTAGATGATGACCTTGGATAAGACACTTAGAATCTATGAAATAAGCCGATGTGATCACACACCTGTGGTCCTAGCTGCCTGGGATGGGAGAGAGGATGGCTTGAGTTCAATGCTGCAGTGAGCTATGATTGCACAACTGTACTCCAGCCTAGGCAATGGAGCAAGACTCCATTTCTAAAAATTCTAATTTTAAAAAAATCTGAGAAATTGATTAATAGCACTTAAACTCCAACAAGGTAGACTCTCCAGCCCAGTTATGCCTCATCAAAGGTGGTCAAAATGTGAAGTTCCCTGCCTGCTCTTTGTCTAAGTTCTGATAGCTCTATAGGGCTAAGTACAGGGTGTTTCCAGCCTGAATCATCCCCAGGATTGTTCAAGGGGTCAGGGTTCTCTTTCTAGTTTCCATTGGTTTTCTTTTTTTCTTTTTTTTTCCCCAGACAGGGTCTCACTTTATCGCCCAGGCTGAAGTTCAGTGGCATGATCAGGGCTCACTGCAGCCTTGACCTCCCAGGTTCAAGTGATCCTTCTGCCTCAGCAACCCCCAAGTAGCTGGGACTACAAGTGCGAGCCACTGCATCTCCATAGGTTTTCAGAGGCCCCAGCATAACCTCCTGTCTGCACTGGCTCCCTTCCCTTAGTCTCTATTCCTAACCTACGCTGGGTCCTTTCCACAGTCCACCAACAGCAGGTCCATCTGGTTCTGTGATTTCCCAAGAAATAATGGCTTATTCCTCTCATAACTTTCTTTTGACTTTAACCCAGAGGATTGAGATAATATCTGATATATTTGAGCTAAAAATTCAAGTTTTTCCTTGGCTTATACCTCTGGCACCTCTCCATGAGCTATTCTCTGTCATTAATTCTGTGGTACTTGAAGGTAACATTTGGACCACATTATGGAGATGGGCTGACCCATGTGATGGGAGTTGTGCTGACACTGTGAGTGTTGGGTGTATATGAGAGGAGTTTCGTGAAAACTGCCTCAGGCCTACTTTGTTCTGGTTGAGATGTCCTGCCTGTGGCCACATCCATCTAATACTATTTAGGACATGAAAGGGCTTAGAATCAAAGCCTCAAATAGGAACATGTCAGGCCAGGCCACATCCTTCTCTAAATACAACTCAGTGTCGTGCTGCCTCCAAGTAGAACTGAAGCAGGAAGACCCAGGTGTCCAGGGAAAGAGCTGGTCTCTGTGGGTCCCTCTGCAGAGATCCTGCATTTTTCCTTTTTGTAACCAGCCTGCTGTGACTTTCCTTATGTTAAATGCCAATTTCAACAGTGTGTTTTCATGCCTGCTGGTGCCCACCATAAATCTGTGACATCTGCATGATGATGATGCCCCTTATCATCCAGAGGGGAAGTCAGGGGGAAGCCTGAATATGCCCTTTGGAGCCTCATGAACCAGCTGATGGAGCTCAGAGCTAAAATGAGAGCCTCAGGATTTGATCCCAGAGAAGAAAGGCCGCCACTGACTGCTTTCTGAGAAGAAGCTGAAGATGATGGAGAGGAGGTTACCCTAGCAAACAGAATGTTCCCCCAGAGGAAAGATGGTGCAGTTTTCTTGCTTACAGCTAGCTAAGCTGAAAGCACTTTCCCCCTAGAAGAATACAGGGACCCAGGAATGACATGCATTGAATGTGACTTGGGGAAAAGAGAAGGCAAGGCAGTGGTCTGGACGATCTTGGCATGTGCCCATCCTGTCTGCTCAGGGAAGGGCAGAGATGGGAGGACCTCAAAGGCCTTGAGGAGCATCCCTTGCAGGCCAAAGCTCTAGGAGCTCTCAGCAACAGGATTCTGATGCTGCTGGGCAGGACAGAGCAGTCAGACCCTCCTCTCACCGCCACACCGCCTTCCCTGTGTCACTTGCTCCTTGAGAACAACTCCTCACCGAGGATCTATGTGGGGGTGAAACTGCAGCCTTAACCCAAACCCTGCAAACAAGCATGAGAAGTCTTTCCTTTTACTACTAACTGCCGTTCCGAACACCAGCCCTCTGCCCTACAGGCAGTTATTGAACAGCCTGCCCCCTTCTTTGCCCCTGTGGTAGGACTGGGTTGTCTTGTTTTCTCCCCATGTCCACTAACTCCAGCCAGAATCTTGATTCTGAGATTGTGCCCACTTGCCTTACTTTCCACATGGCTCTCTAGGCCGCAGGGAGTCTGGCTCCTGATCTTTGTACACAGGAGGGTTCTGAATAGATAATTGCCGTTGCTTGCCCCCAGCTGCAGGGAGGTGGCCCAGGCTGAAGGCCCTTCTCCGCTCAAAATGTTCCAGTGTCTCCTGTCTCACTTCGAGTACAACGAAGTCCTTTCTGTGACTGCAAAGAGGCTCCACAAAACCTGTTCCGGAGCCTATTCTCTGACTTCATCTCCTATGTATTCATTTCCTGTTGCTGCTGTAACAAATTACCGCGAACATGGTGGCTTCACACAACAACACAGACTTATTATCGTACAGTTCTGTGGTTTGGAAATGCAACACGAGTCCCCACGGGGTAAAATCAGTTTCAGCAATCAGGGCCACATTCCTTTTTGTAGGCTGTTAGGGAAAAGCTGTTTCTTACCTCTTTGCCTCTTCCAGCTTCCAGAGGCCACCACACTTTCTCCATCTTCAAAGCTAGCAGTGTTGCATCTTTCTGATCCTCCTTCCATAGTAGTTTCCCCTGGGCCACAGTGGGAAAGGTTCTCTGCTTTTAAGAACACCCACGATTACACTGTCCTCACCAAAATGATCCAGCATAATCCCCTACCTCAGCGTCCCTAACAGAATCACATTTGCAAAGTCTCTTTTGCCATATAAGGTAACATATTTATAGGTTCTGGAGATGAGGATGTGGACATCTTTGGGGGACGTTATTCTGACTACCAGTCACCTGACCAGCCTGCCTCACTGAGCCATTCACCAATCAAGCCACACATATGCTCACCTCAGGGCCTGACCTTTTGTTCCCTCTGCTTAGAACAAGCCAGATACCCCAGATCCTCAGATACCTGGATGTCTTGCTGTCACACTTCCTTCTGCTTGAATGTCACCTGATTAGAGAGGTCTTCCCTAACTCCCATCCTCTCCCATCACACTGTATACTCCCTCCTCTGTTTTACTTTTCTTCATTGCATTTATCACTACCTGATATATTTGTTAATATTCCTCTGCAAATCCGCCCTACAAATACAGGGATTTTGTCTATTGTGTTCATTGCCCTATCCCCAGCATCTAAAACAGTGGCTGCCATGTAAGAAGTTCTCAGTAAATATTTATAGAAAGGAGGGACAGATCATGCATCAAGGACCTCTGCAGTGTTCTTATGTGAAGGACCAGGCTCAGCATGTAGAACGGTAGAGGAAACTGGCTTAAGCTTTAGCAGGAAGACCTGAGGATGGGAATGGGGAATCATGTTCTGATGCTAGGAGTCCTGACTGAGGAAGTCTTCTCTGGGGATGTATGGGTTAAGTACCTCTCATTTATTTGGACTGGTTGAAGGATGAGTAGGTCATTATCCACATTCCATTATTGGCAGATGTATATCCTTTCTATTATTGGAAATCCTCAGTAAACTCACCTGAGTTACATCAAGACAAAATCCACTTTCCATTTGACTCATCAGAAACCTCTTCACTGTACCCCATGAATCTACATGGAGCTGCTATTTGTGCCTGTAGGATGGAAGGTGGCATTGGCAGAATTAAAATGCCATCCCGCATAGTGGACACTTAGCAATCATAAGTTTACCTTTAATTGAAACTCAGAGTGATAGACTGGCACTCTTTTACTGCCCTACTTTGGGAACACTTTGACCTACTTAGAGGTAAACGTTTTTGGAAATGGATAAAACCTGGAGTGGTTTGTTTTTAGCAACTCCAGCTGCAGCCATCTTTCACTTTGATAAATAGCTCATCTGCCCCTGAGCTCAGGCCAGCTCAGGCGGCTGCTCAGTACAGATATCCAGGAACCTGTCCTTGTTGCCAGTAGCTCTTCCTTTCTGTCCTCACAGAAGAGGAATGTTGGCCATTCTGGGGAGACATCTGTGTCCTCTGTGTAATCCCACAGTCTTCATCAGTATGTCCTGAACCACCCCTCTACCTTGAACCTGGTTCAGACCAGAGAGTGATCAGTAGTACTTCCTGGGGAAAAAAAAAAGAGGGTGGCTGCAGGCTGAGCTGGGGCCTCTCTTGAGGATAAGTGAGACAGCTAGACAGAGGCAAACAGGTATCAGGTGGGCAAGTGCAGATGAACACATTTAAAGGCCAGTAGGTAAAGACATATGGGCCAAGCTTAGTAATGGTTCAGTCATTAGAGTCCAGGAGCTGTCACCAAGTGGATGATGGTACGCATGGGGCCAGCAGTGGTGCAGTGGTTAGACCACATTAAACAGAGATAAAAAGAAGAGATTACTATGCGTGATTCTGGCAAGCACACTTTTTCTGTACACATTACTGTTAAAATAACACATATTACCTGGGAATAGTTACCCACATAGATACTATACACTTTTGAAAAAAAAAATATTTGGGCTGGACACAGTGGCTCATGCCTGTAGTCTCAGCACTTTGGGAGGCTAAGGTAGGATGATTGCTTGAGGCCAAGAGTTCAAGACCAGCCTGGGCAATGTAGTGAGACCCCATCTCTATAAAACGAAAAAATTAGGCAGGTGTGGTGGTGCATGCCTGTAGTCCCAGCTACTTGAGAGACTGAGGTGGGACCCCATGATTTTGAGGATACAGTGAGCTATGATTATACCACTTCACTTCAGCCTGGATGACAGAGCAAGACTCTGCCTCCAAAACAAAACAAAACAAAACAAAACATATTTGGAGTTTAAAATATTTGTAGTTCAAATTAAATATAGAAGCAATGTACACATTATACCTTCTCTAATTGAAGTGTTTCTGGTTACTGATGACTATTGTCTGAATTCCTCTTTTTCACATAAAGAAGAAACACCTACCTTATGTCCAGTACTGCTCTGTTTCCATTTCTTTTTTCTGCCACAGCAAATTAAACCAACTTCTGCTAGAATTCACCCTGTTCTTCTTTGTCTTTTCTCAGGGAACAGACCTTATTTAATTTACATTTTCTTTATAAACTCTCAAATATAGGTTAGCTTGGTGACTTGCAAACAGTAAATGTTCTAAGACCAATTATTTGTTGAATAAATGATTAGTACTTAGAAAGCATCTTAGATGTTTAGGCCACAGCCACAAATGGAGGCCAGGGCTTGGTAATTTGGGAACATTGATTAGCCATCCTGGTATCAGCAGTCAGGCAGTTCATAGATCAGAAATCTACACAGGGAAGATGAGAATTAAGGAACCTGCAGTTAGCAACCAGGGAGCATGGCAGGCAGTGGAAGAATGGGTCAAGGGACTGATCGTCAGAGTCTGAGAAAGTAAAACCATTTGGGTCCAAGTGTTTCCTAAACTCTACAATGCAGGAACTCATCCACAGTGTGAGTGGCCTTGGGCCCCAAAGTCAGTGGTTCTCAGCCATGACTTCACATTGAAATCCTCTGCAGAGCCTTTTAAGACCCATAGATTGGCCGGGCGTGGTGACGTTTGCCTGTAGTCCCAGGTACTTGGGAGGCTGAGGCAGGAGAATCACTTGAACCTGGAAGGCGGAGATTGCAGTGAGCCAAGATGTGCCCCTGAACTCCAGCCTGGGTGACAGAGTGGAATTCCATCTAAAAAAAAAAAAAAAAAAAAACCTTATAGAATCCAAACCTGGGGGTGAGTGCTACAGGTGAGAATCACCCCTGTGGGGAAAGGAGGGCAAGGGAATGGTTGCAGTGGAGTTAAGGAGATCAAGGCCTGGCCTCTGCACTCACCAGGAACCATGTTCACGGCTCACTGAGCCTATGTTCCATAAAAGGTCTCAGTACTTGTCACAGTAAGAAGGATCTTACATGAATCTCTAGGCCTGAATTGGGGCGTGGTTGCTATTCCTTCTGTTTCTGTCCTGAGCGCTAAGAAATGTGGGGAAATGATTGTGATTTAGTAAAATTCTATTCCTGACCATCTGAAGAGAATAACCCTAAAGGAAAAAAAAAGATGGACATATGTCTGTTGGTGGAAGAGACAGGTGCCTGAGGTCTTGGTCCAGTGTTACTGAAGGCTGTGGTTAATGTGGAGGGAGAGGCAGTCACACTGGTGCCTGAGGTCAGGCCCGGCATTGTGGTACACCTGGCCCACTACATCTGCAGGCTGATACCAGGAATTCTTTGGGGTTCACTGTTGTTGGAAATGAGGGTGGGACATAAAGTGGTCACATAGGTAGGCAGACAGCTTTATTCATGTAAAATGGACTTAGGCTGCAGGTATCACCGAAGACAAAGTCTGCCAAAAATATAAATGAGACTCAGTCACCTAGTTGAAAAGTAAGACTACTTTAAAGATATTGCTTATAGCTTAGGAGTTTTTAGCCTGAACTTTGGGAGTGGGTGGGTAGGTATGTGAAAACCATGAAATAATAGACATTCAACTGGCTTACACAAAAAGGAATGTATAAGCGAGGGGCGGGCACAAGTAAAGTCTAGGAATAAAGCTTTAGGAAGAAGCCTCTCTAGCTACTCAAATGATACCATGAGAAACGGACCTCTCTTTTCTTCTCTCTCATCTTTTTCCTGTGTTGGCTTCATTCTCAGAGAGCTTCTTCCCACATTGTTATAGCAAAATACCCCCAGCTGCTTTAGGCTGACATTCCATAAACTTAGAAATCTTGTAGAAAGAGATTGCTGTTTTCTTAGATGTTCTTGCTAAGATCTCAAGGTTTATGCTCATTGCATAAACTCGAGTCATGTGCTAAATCTGAACCAATCCCTGTGTCTGCCTGGCCACACCCAGGTCATGGGCTTATCTTTGGAGTAGAGGGTGGACAAGGGGAAGATGTCAGCCACACCCAGAAACGTGGCCTGAGAAGGGAGGAGGGCTGGTTCCTCAAAGACAAGTCAAGGTGCTGTTACAAAAAGAAGAAGGCACAGATGCCAAATAGGCAAGGAAAATATCCGAATCTCGAGTAGGTCTCCGTGTGTGTTTCTGTACCAACAACATCGGCCTCACCTGGGAACTTGTAGCAATGCAAATTCTCAGGCCCCACCCCAGACCTACTAAATCAGCAACTCTGGGAGTGGAGCCTAATAATCTGTGTTTTAGCATACCCTCCAGGTGATTCTGATGTATACTCGAGTTTGAGAACCACCATACTGCACCAGTGGTTTTCAAACTATGCTGCATATTACAAACACCTGGGGAACTTTTAAAATCCTTGTGCCCAGTTGCGCCCAAAGTCAATTGATCTAAATCTCAGGGGGTGTGGGGGGGGTGGGGGAGGGGAGACTCAGGCAGCAATGATCTCAAACTTGGTTCCACCCCAGAGCCTAAAAAATACCAATGCCTCGTATTTTTAAATGCTTCCCTTCTGATTCTTATCAGCACCAATGTTTTAAAATTATATCCTCCACCATCCTTTCTAAATTGTTTTGAGAATATTAACTTAAAACAGCTGGATAAAGGCTAGAAGATCTAGGCCTCTATTAAACCCCTCAACTAATAAACTTAGTCACATATCTGATGTGGATTCACTTTTCTCTCACATTCGTGATGAGTCTGTCCTAGTAGCTAGCTTCAGAAGGACTGAAATTGTTTTAGTTCACCAACGTAGATCCAGTACCTAGAACAGAACCTGACACAGAGTAGGCACTCAGTAAGTATTTGATGAATTAACGGGTAGATCCACAAACAGTTAGTGTCCCCATGTTGTTCAAGATTTCCTTGATGGCCAGGTATGGTGGCTCACACCTGTAATCCCAGCACTTTGGGAGGCCAAGGTGGGGCGGATCGCTTGAACCCAGGAGTTCAAAACCAGCCCAGGGAACATGGCAAAACCCTGTCTCTATTAAAAAGAAAAAAGAAAAAGAAAAAGAAAGAAAGGAAAGGAAAGGATTTTCTTATTAGGTTGTAGACATTGGCTAGTCTCATTCTGGAAGGCAAGTGAGGGTGGCAATGGGACTTTTGGGTTATTGGTTATTGCTGTCTAACCCCAGAATGAATCTCCAGGATGGCCAAAAATGTATTGACCTTGCCAACTTAAGAAAGGAGGAGGTTCCTAATGGTTTTATGCCTTTGAGAGTAGGATGAATTCCTGGGTTATAAGAATTAGTAGAGGCTGGGTATGGTGACTCACATCTGTAATCCCCAAAATTAGATGCGCGTGGTGGCGCACATCTGTATTCCCAGCTACTCCGGAGGCTGAGGCAGAATTCCTTGAACCCGGGAGGCAGAGGTTGCAGTGAGCCGAGATCATGCCACTGCACTCTAGCCTGGGTGACAGAGTGAGACTCTGCTCAAAAAAAAAAAAAAAAAGAGTATCAGTGGAAACATGCCCAATGGATCCATTTTGCCTATAGTGGACTACTTTACGGTCTGCTGGTATTTGATTTCTAAAGTAAGAGTTGGGTCTTCCTCAAACATGTAACTCAAGGCAGTTTCTGCAAGATGGTATGTCATTAGTCTCTTGCAAAGAATTATGACAAAAAAGTGATCCAGTGTTATCTGAACACAAAAACCAAGAGGGAATATTGCAGTAAAAAACAAACTGGTTATTCCCCATGAAATTTTGAAACATCTTTGAATTCCCATCATAGTGCCCCCAAAGTGTAAAAAGAGATGGATTGGGTGGGTAAACCAAACATTGAGCCTTAGACCATAGCAACCATACTATGGATCACAAGCAAATAAAGTTATTTTTTACAGACATTTTTGGTCTGGGCTTGCAAGAAAAACAAAATATGTACTGTCTTTGGTGACATGGAAGAGAGAACTAAATAATAGTGCCAGTTGCTGTGGGTCGGAACTGGAACCCAGGATAACTATGTGAGGATTAAGGATCCTGCAGTAATTCAGCCTGGCAAAATGAGACTGACCAATTATCAGGATGGTCAGTGAATCAGGAATCTTGGGTGCAGAAAACATGAGCAATTTTTTTTTTTTTTTTTCTTTTTTTTTGAGACAGAGTCACTCTGTTGCCCAGGCTGGAGTGCAGTGGTGCGATCTCGGCTCACTGCAACCTCCGCCTTCCGGGTTCAAGCAATTCTCCTGCCTCAGCCCCCAACGTAACTGGGATTATAGACATGCACCACTATGCCCAGGTAATTTTTGTATTTTTAATAGAGATGAGGTTTCACCATGTTGGCCAGGCTAGTCTTGAACTCCTGACCTCAGGCAATCTGCCCACCTTGGCCTCCCAAAGTGCTGGGATTACAAGCGTGAGCCACTGTGCCCAGCCAACATGAGCAATTTGAACTGTAATTTCTCTGTTCTTGTATATGTTAGAAAGAGCACCAGAGATTCATTTCCTGCTTGACAGTGACATTCTTATGTAAACCTTGCCAAGAGAAACCATCAAGGAGATGGCAGTAGTAGAAATAGAGGGTAGATTTTTGACTTTATGTTCTACTGTTCCAAAGGAGCGAAGCTTTTTAGAGTTCCTCTTTAGAATTAAACCATTAAAGCCTCATCGTAGTTTATTAATTCAGTTTCTTCAAAGGTAAAACAGGAAACTACTTTACAAGGTTTTTTAAATGAGGATAAATGAGATAATATATGGAGAACATGGAGGAAACTGCTTAGCATATAAATGCTCAATAAATATAAGCTATTGTTACTCATTAGATCATGCTTTGATCATTTACTGGTATCCCAACCATGTGGCAAATGCCTTGGCACATATTTTTTTTTGGGGGGGTGTAAGCTGGCGGGGATGGGGTCTCACTCTGTTGCCCAGGCTGGAGTGCAGCAGCACAATCATGAATCACTGCAGGCTTGACATCCCCAGGCTCAAGTGATCCTTCCACCTCAGCCTCCCAAGTAACTGGGACCACAGGCATGGTCCACCAAGACCTGCTCATTTATGTATTTATTCATTTATTTTTATTATTTGTAGAGACAGGGCCTCCCTGCGTTGTTCAGGCTGGTCTCGAACTCCTGGGCTCAAGTGATCTGCCTTGGCCTCTCAAAGTGCTGGGATTACAGGCATGAGCACCCATGCCTGGCTGTCACATAGATAATTAAAGCACAAATCTAAGCATGGTTCCAACTGGGAAAGGAAGCCCCAAATCCTGGTAACTTTTAAAGCCTTGTCCCATGAGTGTGTTTCTTCCAGGAAGGCATTGGTTACCTGGGTGATCAAGCTTCTGTTTTTCATTCCTCCCACAAACTTCCCTTTTTCCTGATGAATAGGCCCTCTTTATGAGTGTTGTGTGTTTCCAGCAGGCCCTTTGCCCTAAAGCTGGACACAAAGGAATGGGAGAGACATCCTGTGAGTAATACAGTGGTTCGTGGAAAGGCCCCACTGGTGTGGCCCAAGTGGACTTCAAGGGGGTTGTGGAAAGCAAGCTTGACCTTGAAACATGAAAAAGCTTTAAAAGACAGGGATAGGGATATAAGTAAAGGAATGACAGGTCTACTGGGCATATTGGGCAGGGGGGATGGTGAATGGCAGTCTTGCGCCATAAGTAAGATGTTTGAAGTTTTTCTGTAGGTATTCATTCACCTGGAAATATTAAACTTCACTTCTGTAACAGGATGTTAGCCACACCCAGAAACATGGCCTGAGAAGGGAGGAGGACTGGTTCCTCAAAGACAAGTCAAGGTGCTGTTACAAAAAGAAAAGGAGACAGATGCCAAATAGGCAAGGAAAAAGTCTGAATCTCAAGTAGGTCTCAGTGTGGTCCTGTACCAACAACATCAGCATCTTCTGGGAACTTGTAGCAGTGCAAATTCTCGGGCCCCACCTCCTACCTACTAAATCAGCAACTCTGGGAGATATCCATAGATATTTTTAAATTCTACCATGGGCTGCATGTGGTGGCTAATCCTAATGCTTTGGGAGGCTAAGGCAGGAGGATCACTTGAGCCCAGGAGTTCAAGACTAACTGGGGCAACATAGCAAGACCCTATCACTATTAAAAAAAACTTTTAAAAAGAAAATCTACAACCGTGGAAAATAGGAATTCTTTTACATTTTTTTTTAAATGGGGAAACTGAAGATAAAAGGTGAAGTGACTTGCCTAAGGTCAAACAGCTAGCAGGTGGCAAAACTGAGCTTTGAAGGTTGGTTGTATGATTCCAAACCCAGTGTTTTCACGTCATTACAGTTGGAGAGCTGATCAAGATGAGGCACTGTTATCATTGTTAGTAATCAGCATTACATGGAAGGAAAGAAAGGGTTGGGGACGGTGTTTTCAATACAGAGGAGGCTGTGGGGAGGGAACAGGTGAGGCTGCGAGGAAGAAAAGGGCATCCCTGAGTCTTGGACATTCTAAGTCTGCCCCTCTCTCACCTCTTTGGCCCCATCTAGTTATATTTTTTAAGCCAACGCTCATTGTGGTGGCCTTTGAGGGGAGGAAGTTGCACATAAGGAGTACCTACCTGTTTGGTGCCAAGGGCTCAAACTCCACCCATTTGCCCCGTGCCCACAGCGCTGGTGCCACTGACAGCGTTGCATAAGGCTCTGGCCGCTGCTGGCCAGGTCTCCTGCGCACAGCTGGACCTTGGAACTCCGCCCCTTAGGCCCTCCCTCCCCGCCCGGCCCCTCCCCGCTTCCCAAGGTGGCAGTGGCTCCCAGTAAGTCAGAGCTGCGGCCGGCCGCGGTGCGGGGAGAGCACAGCGGGGAGGGCGGGAGCGAGGGCGGGAGCCGGCTCTCGGGCGGCGGCGCTGAAGTTTCCTTCCCGCCGCGCTCTCACCCCGGGCTGGCGCCCAGTGCCATGCGGGAGCGCTGGGGCGGCGGGGCAACATGAAGGGCGGCGACAGGGCTTACACCCGAGGTCCCTCTTTGGGGTGGCTCTTTGCTAAGTGCTGCTGTTGCTTCCCGTGCAGAGGTGAGTGGCTGCCGGTGGCCTTGGTGCCTTCCCTTAGCCAGACTGGTCGCGCTGAGCCCGAGGGAGGCTGGCAGGGAGGGAAGGGTTGGGGAGGCCTCTGGGGTAGGGGGATGGGGGTGGCGATCAGGAGGGCGGCGAAGGGAGAGTTTGCTGCGATCCGTTTCACAGTTCCCCAGACAGAACGCGCGCGCTCGCTGGCCGGCGGTGTGGTTCTGACTTGGATGCGGAGCTGTTGTTTGGGAACTCAGTCACTTAGCAGCGACTTTGGATGTCAGGGCGCCAGCCTGCTGGGGAGTGGGATGCGGACGCGGGGGTAGGAAGGGGACGCAGAGCCGCGTATGTCCCTGTAGTGGCGGAGAAGTACCTCACTTATTGACACATGGATCTCAGCTGCGGGATTAACGCGTGACTCCTGGCTACAGGAATGTGTTTGACACCTGTGTCTACACCAGGAACTATTTTTGCCAAGTGACAATTTTCTCATAGGACTGGAGCACATTTTTTTTTTTCTGCCTGGGTTTTCACAGGCCAGCGTGGATTTGCAGCTCTGGGCCGGAGCTTGGCTCATTAATTAACAACTCTCTCTGTGCCCAATTAGGACTGTATTTAATTATTCTGCTAATCTTAATGTTGTGGAAGAGACTTGGAGGAAGCACCCAATTTCCCCCAGAGCAGCTGGCGAGCAGGAGGGCGAGAAGGATCACAGAGGGAGGGTTCTCAATGGTGTGGCTTCTCCTGAAAAAGAAATCAGAACCTTCCCAAATAGAATAAGCAGATGCTCCTAAGGCTGTTCCTGTCACTTTAACACACGCTAGGAGAGTGGGGGAAGACTGTTTTTGTGTGGTAGAAATGAGAGTGTAGCCCCTACTTGACATTTGCCCTTTTAAAAAGTTTCACCTTTTGGGCCTCTGGCCTCCACCCCATTTACAATACCCCACCCAGTCTCTCATCCCATCCGCTATGCAAAATCCTGATGGAACTTTCTGGCTGAGTTACTGGTGAATAAACTTCATCCAAGCCACCTTTCACCATCCTCTATGCCACAAACACACAACATAGCCCTGAGAAATTTTCTATCCTGAGCAGATTTAAGGTTACCAAAATTAATTAAATCCGAATGACTTTTCCTGCAAGTCATTAAGGTCATAATCTTAGCGTTAGATGGTCTCAATCTCTGCATTTAATTAGAATAGCCTGGAACTGTGTGGTTTTGAGCTCTAAAAACCAGAATTCAGATGAAGAAGGAATGTGAGGGGCCAGGGACCCTCTAAGTCTGATTCAGAAACATTCAAAACCAAGGCTGGGAATTGAGGGAAAGGGGGAATAAAGCACAGAGGAAGCAGGAAATGGCCAAGGGGAATCTGAGTGGGTGGGTTGGCTCCAAGGCTGCCCTGCTTTCCCCGCGAAGGGCTTCTCTGCAGGATTTCTTGGGAGTCAGTTTCCTGTCAGACAGAATGTGGGGGCTGGGGTGATGCTTATCTGAAGCCCCCACAGCTGCCTCCTTGAGTCCAGATATGTGACAGTCCTGGCTGCCCTGCAGGGTAACTCTCTGGGGGTCTTGCTGGTCTTTGCTTTGTTGAGAAATTGCCTGACTTTCCCTCTTGCTGCGATGCAGGGGGAGGGGCTGGGGAGCTGGCTCCGGGGCCTGCTGGGTGCCTCCTGCCTAGGGCCTGTGAAGGCAGTGGCTGCTGGCTCCGTGGCTAGGAGAGGAGGCGTGCGAGTGGCTATCGTAGGAGCCGGAGCTGAAAAGGCCAGCGACCCTCAGATGAAGACTGAGGGAGTCAGAGGTCCAAGCAATGAGACCAGTTTGAAAGGAAAAAGAAGGGTGGCAAGGTGGGGGCCCGGGGCCTTCTCCTGCTTTACTCCTCAATCCCCTAGATTGTGAAGATGAAAAACGGGCTCATCAGAGGACGATGGTGGGAGAGATGAGTTAGCCACTCTCCAAAGAAAACTCCAGCCTGTGGCTGGGCTGGGGGTCGTGTCTGAGGTGTTGGGCATGCCTGGGGCTCCTCAGGCTCACTCTAACCAAGAACAGTCTCCACTCAGCCTGTAGGCATCAATTTGAAAGCAGATTGAAAAGATAAGGTCTGTGCTGAGCCTGAGTGCATGGCCCAGAGCCCGTAGACTCTTTGGGAAGAGGCTTGCCCAATTGCAACACCCAGAAGAGCTGAGGGGAGAGTCTTGAGGCTGTCCCTCAAGTGGAGGGTGTGCACTGCAAGGGACTGACTGCCTCGCCTTTCAGTTGAACCAGTTCCTCTGGTCTTAGGGAAAATACAATGGAAAGGCAGCCTCCCCACTCCACCTCTTAGATAAAGGCCGCGGGTTGTTTGGTCTCCATGTCTTCTCTCTCAGGGAGAACTCGGCTGTCTCCTGCGGCTTGAGTAGCTTTACTCTGAAGCAATGACTCAGAGCCCACTGCTGTGGTTCCCAAGGCAAGGGGCCTTGACCATCTGGCTTCTAGTCATGCAGGATTTAAAGGATACCTCCTTCTAAAGTCTGAGGAGAAGGACAAAAGTAAAAGAACCAAGAGGAAGTGGAATGTTTTGGCTAGTTTTGACTTGAAGCTAAGTGAGCTACACTGGAATTTCTCTGGTGAATCCTGAGTGGTTGTAATTTTCATCACTAGGGTCAGAGTCAAGGATTTAGATAAAGTACTTATGTGGTCTTTAAATATCACATTTGAGGAAAATATGGATAAATTTCACTGAACTTATCTTTTGATTTGGAAGAGTATGGAAAGCTACTGTCTTGTGTTTTTCCCTCCACCCCACACTCCACTTTTTTTTTTTGAAACAGGGTCTCACTCTGTTGCCCAGGCTGGAGTGCAGTGGTTTGATCATGGTTCACTGCAACGTGGATCTCCTGGGCTCCCACCTCAGCCTCCCAAGTGGCTAGGACCATAGGTGCATGCCACTACCCCAGGCTAATATTTTTATTTTTTAGAGATAAGGTCTCACTATTGTTGCCCAGGCTGGTCTCAAACTTCTGGGCTCAAGTGATCCTACTGCCTCAGCCTCCCAAAATGCTGGGATTACAGGCGTGAACCACTGCACTTAGCCTTTTTGGTTCTATTGAGTATGAGTATAGAAAGCAGGTTTGATGAAAGATGATTTTTCTTCCCTACCTTGAAACTGGTGTTGAGAGGCAGGAAAACTGAAAACCAAGGATAGAAAGAAAATAGATATCAGGTGAGAAGGAAGAAAGAAGGCAAATGCATTTATAACTGCCTTTTTGAAGGTGAAAAACAACCAAAAGTGAGATAATTGCATGCATGTGTCTAAGGGGTGATAAATCCTTGATGTCACACTCTGTGGGGAGTTAGTTTTGGGATAGCTTTGACTAGTTGGACTGTCCTTCAAGCCCGAAAAAGTGGGTCAGTTCAGAAGAGATTTCAAATCACCTGGAAATTGCTAAGCTATGTATTGCACTGGAATTTGTGATCAAGGAGCCCAGAGATTTTTCTGACCTTTCTAGGTAGAAGCCAGTTTTGGAGACTTAATTTTGTTTTTGAGATGGAGTCTCGCTCTGTCGCCCAGGCTGGAGTGCCGTGGGGCAATCTTGTCTCACTACAACCTCCACCTCCCAGGTTTAAGCAATTCTCATGTGTCAGCCTCCTGAATAGCTGGGACTACAAGTGTGCACCACCACGCCCAGCTAATTTTTTGTATTTTCAGTAGAGACGAGGTTTCACCATGTTGTCTAGGCTGGTCTTGAACTCCTGACCTCAAGTGATCCACTCCTCTTGGCCTCCCAAAGTGCTGGGATTACAGGTGTGAGCCACCGTGCCCAACCAAGACACTTAAGTTTCTAGTCAACTTTCGTTAACTTTAGGTATGTGGACACAAGTCCCGTTTTGAAAGCTTTTCCTGATTGCCATCCTCCTTTGCTGCTCCACAGTGTGCATGGGATTTATTTATACTTGTTTATTGCTGTATCAGTGTCCTTGCGTGCCAAGTCAACTTGCCATTGTATCTTCACATTTAGACTGAGATAGTCCAGCCGTCTGAACATCTCAGAGGTAAAGAGAGGAAGGAGGTGGGACTTACCCAAGCTGAATCACTTCACTGGGGAGGTGCAGGGATCGGTTTCTATGATTCTTTCTTTACGTGGGTAGTCCTTCCTCCTTGACTCTGATGTCATGGGCTATGGGTAAGTGTTATGGGGATTCATAGGTCATCCAAAGGCATTTTTATCTATAACTTTCTCTTATCCTACTTTGTTCCAGAAGTCTCAACCAGAAACCTTATGACTTGATGTAAATGTCTCTTCCTTGGCCCTTAAATTAATATAGCCCATTTTATAAATGGAGTTTAATATGTGAAACCATGACACCAAGTTCCTTTAGAAAGGTGTTGGTAACCGCAAAAAGGAACCATTATGACATTCACTGTTGTTGACTTTAATTCACCATCCACTGTAATCCCAGCACTTTAAGAGGCCAAGGCAGGAGGATTAAGTGGGCCCAGGAGATCAACACCAGCCTGAGCAACATAGGGAGACCCCATCTCTACAAAAAATTAAAATATTAGCTGGGTGTAGTGACATGTACCTGTAGTCCCAGCTACTCGGGAGGTTGAGGTGGGAGGATCGGTTGAGCCCAGGAATTCAAGTTTGCAGTGAACTATGATAGCACCACTGCACTTAGCTGGGTGACAGAGTGAGACCCTATCTCCAAAAAAGAAACAAAAATAAAAATTCATCATCCAGGGGATAAAATCCTTGGGGCCTTGATGTGTATCCTTTTATTTCATCTTCTAGGAAGTGCCTTTACCATGATGAAAACTGAATTGATTATTTAGCATGTACAGTTGTCCCTCAGTAGCCACAGGGGATTGGTTCCAGGAACCCCTGCGGGTACCAAACTCTGAGGATGCTCAAGTCCCATAGTTGGCCTTGTTGAACCTTCAGATACAAAAAGTCAAAGATCCCTGTGCCCGTGGGTTTTGCACCCCACAAATACAGTATTTTTTTTTTTATCAGTTTGGTGAATCTGAGGATGTAGAACCTGTGGATACAGAGGGCCTACTGTATGCTTTTGCGATATGTCTCTTGGTTTTCTTTGCCTCCCAGGAATGTACTCTATTTCTATTTTTCCTTCTTTCTTTCTTTCTTTTTAAATTAAATATATCAGCAGAATCAACCAGGGATATATTCAACTTGGGAAGAAGTAGCACACATATTTACTGTCTTCAACCCGAATCCTATGCTTCTCTTAGTATCTGGATAACAGTACTGACTGCCAGTCAAACCACAGCCTGGTAGAAATGGGGGTGTATGAAGGTGGTGAGGTGGAGATTGGAAACTGAAGCTGAATATCCCTCCTGCGGTATAGCTGCATGCCCACCAATCACTGATAATCCTGTAGGCAGTGGTTCCATAGGGTATAGGTTCGTAAGTCCTACCTTGGGATAAAAAGATACAAATTATGACTCTGTATCTGTTTTTTTAATGCAAAATAACTTTAAAAATAAAAATTAAAAAGCAAGTTGAATGTTGGGGTCTTGACTCTTGAGCCTGTACAGCACTGGGCATACCTTCTGGAGTGGTGTTGTAGACATTCTCTTTTGTGGTATTCCTTTTGAGAATCTTCACACTGTTCTCTTCCACCCTAAAAACATTGCCCATCTTTTTGCACTTGATCTTAGCCAAAAGGCCAAGAAGCTTTTGCCCATATTTTTGAAGTGCTATTCGTCTTTCAGTGAGTAGCACATCCTGCCCCTTCAGACCTGACCCCAGACTTTTCCTGAAGGAGGACTCTGGAAAAGGTTGAGGTCTGAAACCTGAGGGTGTCTTCTCAAGCAGAAGGGACTAAATCATGGAAAGCTAGAGCCAGAAGGAACACCAGGAATCATTTAATTCCACCTACTCCTTTTATACAGGAGAAAATGGGGATCCAGACTTTTAGTAGCAGGATCAGAACTAGCATCCTTTTCTGATACTTTTTCCTCAACTCTTTCATTCCTGGGCATGTGGCTTGTCTTCCTATGAACAGAGTCAGAACTGACCCAACTGAGAAGGGTAGAGATAGTACCTAAACTGTAAATGGGGTGTTGACTGTGGAATGATCTGTTGTTCTTGGGGGTGACTGCACTGCCTGGAGCCATTTGGAATTAAATGTAGCTGCTTTCAGATGTGGTCTGCTTTCAAGGGACTCTTGTGTCCCAAAACTGAAGACGGCAGAGACCACCATCACATCTCTCTCTCCCGGAGCAGCTTATACACGTTTTCTTAGTTAATATCTGTTTGTTTTTCTCTCTGGTTCAACTTAATTCAGGTCCCTTTTCCCCGATGTTTTTTGTCCTTTTTCTTTCCTTTTCTTTTTTTGAGACAAGGCCTCACTGTGTTGCCCAAGCTGGTCTCGATCTCCTGGACACAAGCAATCCTCTCGCCTCTGCCTCCAAAAGTGCTGGGATTACAGGTGTGAGCCACCATGCCCAGCCATTGTCCCTGTTCTTGAAGCTTACCCTTTCACAGTCATTGCATCTTTGAACATCACTCTTTATGTGACACAGTGTTTTAATTTATTTGACAAATGTTTATGCTGACTGCATGCCAGCCCTGAGCTAGGTGCTTGGGAGAGTGGACAAGAAGGAATCATAATGACGTTTCCTCCATTGAGCTGTGAAGATTGGTTAAAACAATGTATAAGTAAAGGGCCTAGCATAATGCCAGGCATATAAAGTGCTCTAAAAAAGATTAACTATTAACCATAGCAATAATTGTAATACTAGACATAGACCCCATCCTCAGGGGACTCCCAGCTAAATATCTGTGGGTCCACTAGGTGCTAACACTGTAAATGTAAGTTCCAAAGCAATTTAATGGCCCTGACTCAAACCACTGTCAACAGTGCCTCAGTGCTGTGGAGCTGTCACTGTGGGGAAGAAAACTTGTGATCTAGATGTGTGGTGGGAATTTCCTTTTTAAAAAACTTAAACCAATAAAAAACCACATAACCCTTCTACTGTTGTAATTTCTTTGTGTTACATAAAAGAAGATTCAACAGAAGATACTGGCAAGAGGCTGGGCACAGTGGCTCACGCCTGTAATCGCAGCACTTTGGGATGCCGAGGCAGGCAGATCACCTGAGGTTGGGAGTTCAAGACCAGCCTGGCCAACATAGTGAAACCCCGTCTCTACTAAAAATACAAAAATTACCTGGGTGTGGTGGTGTGCATCTGTAATCCCAGCTACTCGGGAGGCTGAGGCAGGAGTGTTGCTTGAACCCAGGATGCAGAGGTTGCAGTGAGCCGAGATAGCGCCACTGCACTCCAGCCTGGGTGACAGAGCAAAACTCTGTCTCAAAGGAAAAAAAAAAAAAAGAAAAAATACTGGCAAGAAGCCAACATATCCCTATGTTATCCTTCTATTAGGGGCAACACAAGGTACAAGAACTGGAGAAGAGCAACCTGATTTTTGAAGTTTGGATCCCGAGAACCTACATTATACCCAAAAAAAAAAAAAAAAAAAAAAGCTAATTGCTTTTTCTTGCCTGTGCCTTGGCTTTGGCTAGCAGTATCATTGAAAACGTTTTTCTCTTCTTTTCGCCAGTATTTATTGCACATCTTTTATGTTTGAGGCTT
Source organism: Mandrillus leucophaeus (assembly GCF_000951045.1). NCBI lineage: Eukaryota > Metazoa > Chordata > Mammalia > Primates > Cercopithecidae > Mandrillus > Mandrillus leucophaeus. Next base: position 2,467,373 of record NW_012100654.1, on the reverse strand, counting down.
TGTTGGTTCTTCTTCAGACTGTTTTTGCCCAGAAAAAAGTCATAACCGGCTGCCCTCAGGCCATTATTCCAGCCCCCGTGGTGCTGGATGTTTCGCTGAGGCTCGGCCAGTACCTTCCCCCTCCCTTGTCGGTGAGGCCCACGGGTGGTTTGCCTCCCTGCCTGCTGTAATCAGTGACTAATAGAGCATATCTTTTGCTCTTGGCAGAACTATGTTGTTACAGTTCCTGGAAGGAGGGGAACCCTGGTTACACCTGTGAGGCAGCCAGGAGGCTGCCAGGCGGCTTTTGCCAAGTGAAAGAGCAAAGATCAGAGTTAGGAAAACAGGTTGTTCCACATTCTTGCCTTTCTGGTGACCACAGTGAGGAAACTGTCAAATTGAAGGGAAGGGAAACCCCTTCTGCTGCTAGGTCAAAGCAGTACCTCCTAAAATGTTTCTGTTTCCAGGTATCTGCTCTTACCGGCGCAGGATTAGTTGTGGGCTTGTATCTCTTCTTTTACAGCATCTGGTGTGTCATCAGCTGTCAGGATATTCTCAGTTTCTGCTCTCTCTCCATGAGAATCTTCATATTGCTCCTGGGGGGGAAAGGGATGGTATCTTCTCCCATTCAAAGGGGAAACCAAGCCTTGTTTAAAAGAATTGCAAACTCTTTGCCACAGAGTTTGTATCTCAGTTTCGTATCTGTGCAGCGCTCCTTCTCTTCTTTGTCTGCCTACTCACAGAATGGCTTAGAGCAGAAGTTCTCAAAGTGTGGTCACCTGGAAACATGTTACAAATGCAGATTCCCAGACACCATCAACCAACACCCCTGCCCTGCCCCGCCCCACCCCACCCCGCCCCACAACTCAGGGGTGGGCTGTAGCAGTCTGTGTTTTAATAAGCACTCCAGGTGGTTGTGGTGCACGCTCAAATTTGAGGACTACTGACTTAGTGCTGCTGACTCGGAGGGAAAAGGTAGATTTCCTCTGTCTTGTATTTTTCTTTTTGATTTGTTCTTTTCTCTGTCCTCCCTCCACCCTCCCCTAACCTTCTGCCTCCTCTCCCCAGCTCCAGCAAAAGCATTCCATAACAGAAGGCTCCCTGAGTCCCTGGGGAATTCTTCGTTTGAGACGTTGTAGAGGACTGTTTGCTATTTGCTTTCACAGGGGTGGCGGGGAGTAGGAATTAGGAATCAGGAATTGTCTATGCCTTCCACGAGCTTAACAGCCCAAAGATCCAGTAAGGGAGGTTGTTGCATCTTTCTTCTCACTTAAGATTACTTTGCTTTTATTTTATTTTCCTCATTACCTTCTCCTGCCACATTTCCCTGCCAGACGAGGTCTTGCCACGTTGCCCAGGCTGGTCTCTGACTCCTGGGTTCAAATAATCCTCCTGCCTCAGCCCTCCAAAATGTTGGCATTACAGGTGAGCCACCACACCCGGCCTCCTCATTACTCTTAAAAATAACTATGCCCACTACAGAAAAAAATCAAAATAGGCAAACAAAAAGACCAAAATAGCATAATCCTAGCCATCTGGAGACAACCACTACCTAATCACTTACTATATTCTTTTCCGTATGTTTACCCCTTTTTACTTAAATGGGTTCATTTTTACATGCTGCTTTTATAACTTGCTTGCATTTAATCTTCTGAACATCTTTCCCTATGGATGCATTTCCAGGATTTTTTTTTTTTTTTTTTTTGGAGACAGAGTCTCACTCTGTCACCAGGCTGGAGTGCGGTGGCGAGATCTCGGCTCACTGCAACCTCCATCTCCTGGGTTCAAGCTATTCTTCTGCCTCAGCCTCCCAAGTAACTGGGACTACAGGCATGTGCCACCACGCCCAGCTGATTTTTGAATTTTTAGTAGAGACGGGATTTCACCATGTTGGCCAGGATGGTCTCGATCTCTTGACCTTGTGATTCGCCTGCCTCAGCCTCCCAAAGTGCTGGGATTACCAACGTGAGCCACTGTGCCCAGCCTTCCAGGATATTTTTGATGACTGTAAACATGTTTCATTGCAGACAAGACTTAAACCTGACAACTATTAGTATTAGTTTAATATAATGGTTAAGAGTTCGGTGGGCAGATCCTGGGACGAGTCCTGGGTTAAGAAATAGATCTTTCCAGGATCAGACTATATAAACAGACTAATTCTTGTCCTGGGACTGACATATCTCCAGTCCCACTTCCCACCTTGCCTTTCTGCAGGACCTATGAATAATCAGCCTTTATCTCTCCTCCCCAGGAGATCAGCAAGCACTGTGGCTGGAGTCTCAGGATTTACCCCTCCCCTCTTTTTCTTAGTTATGAGGTATTGGGAATCTTCTCACCCCCTAGGGCCTTCTTATTGCGCAGCTGATTTCATTGAGCAGGTCCAGGGATTTTTCTTTCCTTTTTTCTTTTTCTTTTCTTTTCTTCTTTTCTTTCTTTCGTTCATTCGTTCGTTCGTTCGTTCTTTCTTCCTTTTTTTTTTGACATATCATGGGAAGTAGTTCATTTTTAAATTATTGCAACTAGGAAAGAGAACCTTGATTTTTTTTTTTTCTGAGAAAAAATCATACATAAAGGGGAAAATTTTGAAAATACAGATAATGAAGATAAAATTATATCACTTAGAGATAGCCAGTATTAACACAAAATACATTATTTTGATCTTTTTTTTCCATGTGTGTATTTTTTTTTCTCAGAAATATGATACAGAAGTGTTACAAACTTTTTTCACATAGCATATTGGACAACTTCTACTACATTTTAATGAATGTATTCCGTGGTATACTGGAGCCAGCTCAGCTCAGATAGGGATTGTTAAATAGGATTTCCAGAGCAGATTAAACTATTAGTAGCTTGAGATCATCCGTGGTGGGAGTATTTATACCATAGAAGTTACCAGACACCATGAATTGGGGCTTTTTGTTTTATTTAGAGAGCTGGGTTATTACCGTACCACTAGATACACGTTTTATCATGTAAATGTGATTTCTTCTGATTGAAATAATCTCCCTATTTTAGGTTATTTCTGATTTTTGTTGTTATAAACACTAATGGCAATTATGGATGTCCTAGTACACATCCATAATTACTTCCTTAGGATACATTGCTTGAAATAGTTTCAGAATCAAAGGGTGTCTGAAATTACAAGAACTTGTTACCAAGTACCCTCAGTTTCACACCCTTTGAAAGGAAGAGTGTACTATTTTTGTTTTAAGAGGATTTATGAGAAACATCCTCTGGTACCAAGAATTTCATGTCTCTCCTACTGTTTACTTCTGTTTACATATTCTGAATGAATTCTTTTTATATAAGGAAATACCCTGGCTGAGAGTATAATAAGCGAATGCCTTTAATTCATAGGATATAGACTGATATGTAGGATGTAAAAAGTACCTTTTGTGGCATTCTGGAATGAAAGGCAATATATCGTGATGATTAAGAACTTGGAATCAGGTGCCAGAATGAATTTGAATCCCAGCTCTGCTGTAACTCTATGCAAGATACATAAGCTCAGATAGAACGATACTACAAATAGGATATCATTTCACTAATTATTAAAAAGTAGAAACAGGTGAAATTAGTTTTACTGTATTGCATTTAACCCAATAGCTCCCAAAGTTTTACCTCTTATTTCACTTCAAAACAATAGCTCCATCTTAAAACAAACAACAGCAACAACAACAACAAAAAAAACAGGCACGGTAGCTCATGTCTGTAATCCCCGCACTTCGGGGAGCCAAGGCAGGTGGATCACCTGAGGTCAGGAGTTTGAGACCAGCCTGGCCAACATGGTGAAACCCCGTCTCTACTAAAAACAGAAAAATTAGCTGGGCATGGTGACAGGCACCTGTAATCACAGCTACTTGGGAGGCTGAGGCAGGAGAATCGCTTGAACCCAAGAGGTGGAGGTTGCAGTGAGCCAAAATCGTGCCATTGCACTCCATCCTGGGGGGCAAGAGTAAAACTCCATCTTAAAAAACAAACAAACAAACAAACAAAAAATAACCAAACACACAATAGCTCCAAATATCATTTCAACATACAATCAATATAAAAATTGAGATGCTCTACATTATTTTTTTGTACCAAGCCTTTGAAATCTGGTGTGT
>NW_012100654.1:2457708-2458523 GCF_000951045.1 Mandrillus leucophaeus | reverse complement strand
GATCTCGGCTCACTGCAACCTCCATCTCCTGGGTTCAAGCTATTCTTCTGCCTCAGCCTCCCAAGTAACTGGGACTACAGGCATGTGCCACCACGCCCAGCTGATTTTTGAATTTTTAGTAGAGACGGGATTTCACCATGTTGGCCAGGATGGTCTCGATCTCTTGACCTTGTGATTCGCCTGCCTCAGCCTCCCAAAGTGCTGGGATTACCAACGTGAGCCACTGTGCCCAGCCTTCCAGGATATTTTTGATGACTGTAAACATGTTTCATTGCAGACAAGACTTAAACCTGACAACTATTAGTATTAGTTTAATATAATGGTTAAGAGTTCGGTGGGCAGATCCTGGGACGAGTCCTGGGTTAAGAAATAGATCTTTCCAGGATCAGACTATATAAACAGACTAATTCTTGTCCTGGGACTGACATATCTCCAGTCCCACTTCCCACCTTGCCTTTCTGCAGGACCTATGAATAATCAGCCTTTATCTCTCCTCCCCAGGAGATCAGCAAGCACTGTGGCTGGAGTCTCAGGATTTACCCCTCCCCTCTTTTTCTTAGTTATGAGGTATTGGGAATCTTCTCACCCCCTAGGGCCTTCTTATTGCGCAGCTGATTTCATTGAGCAGGTCCAGGGATTTTTCTTTCCTTTTTTCTTTTTCTTTTCTTTTCTTCTTTTCTTTCTTTCGTTCATTCGTTCGTTCGTTCGTTCTTTCTTCCTTTTTTTTTTTGACATATCATGGGAAGTAGTTCATTTTTAAATTATTGCAACTAGGAAAGAGAACCTTGATTTTTTTTTTTTCTGAGAAAAAATCA
>NW_012100654.1:2425007-2456398 GCF_000951045.1 Mandrillus leucophaeus | reverse complement strand
AAACAAACAAACAAACAAAAAATAACCAAACACACAATAGCTCCAAATATCATTTCAACATACAATCAATATAAAAATTGAGATGCTCTACATTATTTTTTTGTACCAAGCCTTTGAAATCTGGTGTGTCATTTAAATACACAGTACAGTTTCTTCAGTTTCTTCATCTGGAAGGTAGAGATGACCATGGAATCTCTTCACAGGGTTTTTGCAAGGCTTACGTGAGTTGATGTATGTAAATCACTTACACCTGGCCTGTAGTAAATCTAGGTAGGTGTTGGATTATTACTATCATTAATAAGTACATAGGGTCAGGCACAGTGGCTCACACCTGTAATCCCAACACTTTGGGAGGCCAAGGTGGGCAGATCACTTGAGACCAGGAGTTCGAGACCAGCCTGGCCAACATGGTGAAACCCCATCTCTGCTAAAAATACAAAAATTAGCCAGGCATTGGTGGTGCATGCCTGTAGTCCCAGCTACTCAGGAGACTGAGGCATGAGAATCCTTGAACCCAGGAGGCGGAGGTTGCAGTGAGCCAAGTTTGTGCCATGACACTCCAATCTAGGTGACAGAGTAAGACTCTGTCTCAAAAAACGAACAAAAACCAACAACAAAAATAGGTACATAGTGTCTCTGTGGACCTGTGCCAACCGTCACTTTCAGATGGTTTCATTAATTCCTTAAACAGGAAATTAGGCTGAGCACTTTTTGTGTTGATTCCCAAATATTTGAGTACTATGTGGCAGATATTAGGCTAGTGACATAGGAAACGTATTTCTCTGCCCCGAGTTGGTCCCAAGTAGACCAATGTGGGAGCTACTCCATAAGCATGAAACAGTAATAGCAAAAAGGGGGAAAAAATAAAAGAAAAACCAGTTGGTAAAGACAATAAGGGAAACAGTGCTGCGAGGTCCTGCCAGATTGCTGGCTAAAATAATTACGCAGAAGCTGACGGGAGCATAGTGGCCTGGGGTGATCTGGGAGGACTCCCCAGGGAATGCAGGGTTCTCACTAAGCGCTAAAGAGCAGGAAGGGGTTTTTAAAGGGCCAAGGACATGGTGGGAGCAAAGCAGCAGGGATATTCAGGGAACCACAGAGGAAAACTTGGTTAGAGCTACTTTCCAAAGCTGCACTGTCCAATCCAGTAGCCACTGGCCATTTGTGGCTATTGACCTGAAATGAGGCCAGTCCAAATTGAGATATGCCGTATATGTAAATATTTAAAGCATCTCAATTTTTATATTCATTATATATCGAAATGATATTTGGAGCTATTGTTTTGAAATGAACTATGAGATGAAAAAACTTTTGGAGCTACTGGGTTAAATGTAATGCAATAAAACTAATTTCACCTGTTTGTTTCTTCTTTTTAATAATTAGTGAAATAATTCCATTCTATCTGTAGTAAATTTTATCTATCTCTGTAGAGAAGATAGTGAAATGTAGGATGGTCCTGCCCTTATGTTTGGGGGAACAGGGAGGGTGGAGTACTGGATCTAGTATGAGGGAAGACCCAGCTCTTTGGAAGGAATCTGGAGGGCCAAGGACCCCAGTGAATTGGAACTAACTCTCAGGTTCCTGGAACTGTATTTTGCCACCTGCTCCAGTTTGAGTCCACAGAAATCTGTCCCACAGTGGCCACTTGCTTCTGGTATTTACAAATGTCCAGAGGGATTCTGGGGGAGAACAGCTGCTCCTCTGGAGACCCAAGTCCATCTGAAATCACAGCTTGATTTCCAGAACTAGAAGAGAGAGGTCCAGCTGGTCTTGATGAAATCAAGGGCTACTCCAATGGCCTGGAATCTCCAAGCAAGGCCGGAAGACTTTCTTGAGACATCCCAAGGGGCTTCCCATAGCCAAGTGGAAGGTCAAGGTTGACCTGAAGCCAGACCTGGTTTGCCAGTGTGCTCTAATTTAATCCAGTCCTGTGAAGTCCTCCCAGAGATCCAGTGAGGTCAGTGGCTGCCAGAGTATTCTGGGGCCTTGCTGGAGGCCTAACTCCTGGTCCCCTCAATAATCAGAAATCTAAAGGGGACAAGGAACTGCTGTCATAATTTTATGGTATAGAGGGGCGTCATAGATAGGTCCTTCTCTTTCTCTCTTTCTCTTCCCCTCATTACCCCCTCTGTCTCACTCACACACGTGTTTTGTTTTTTGGTGTTTTTTTTTGGTTGTTGTTTGTTTTTTGTTTGTTGTTGTTGTCATCGTTTGTTTTTGAGACTTGCCCTGTCACCCAAGCTGGAGTGCAGTGGCTCAATCTCGGCTCACTGCAACCTCTGCATCCTGGGCTCAAGCCATCCTCCTACCTAAACCTCAAGAGTAGCTGGGACCACAGGAGCATGCCACCATGCCCAGCTAATTTCTTGTATTTAATAGCGACAGGGTCTTGCTATGTTGGCCAGGCTGGTCTGGAACAGCTGGGCTCAAGCGATCTGTCCACCTCGGCCTCCCACAGTGCTGGGATTACAGGTGTAGCCACCGCACCTGGCCTCACTCACACACATTTCTAAGTACTCTCAAGGAAAAGAACAGGATGCTCTGAGACTATCTGGGGGCAGGGGTGGGGTGGGGTGGGGTGAGGGTTAGATTGGGCAGTTGGAACCCTGCCTGAGAAACTGACATAGCTACCAAGAGTCTTGTTACTACCCCTCTTCTGGCCCCCAAATGGGTATTATTAGCGTTCTCTACCAAGTTTAAAAAGTATTTCCAAAAGGTTTTGCTAACTACTATGGGAGAACATAAGGTAGGGAAGTGGAGTAAAAGCAGCATGAAGCTGGATAGCCTTATCGCGCTCACAATTTTAGTACCTTGCTTGAAGCTGACTTGCTTCAAGAGCTCTCCTGCCATTCTTTGGTCTATAAGAACCTCTGAGGAACCTGTACCCAAGTCACAAAGGATCACTGCCAGGGCCCTTACTTCCTGATTTACAACCTGAGTCTCATCATAATTATGTTGGCACTGGGATCCAGATTAAGAGAGCCAGAGTCCCATTCCCTGCAACCCACCTTGGCCTTTCCCATCTGTCTGTCTCTCATTTCTGTTCTGAGGCATTGCCATCCACAGCTGCTGCCTCCTGCAGTGATAAACTGTTATTCAGAGTGTGCTGGCAGGGTTCAGCTGAGTCTGCATGACCCTCTTTGGGCAATGCTGTAGACCTGTTTCTGTAACATTTGGGACATCATACTCAGTGGCCTTTATGATCTTTTCTAATTCCCATTCCACAAAGGGATTTAAAAACCAGAGATAATCCTGTTTGTTTACTTGGGTTCTGCTTCAAAGCAGAAGACCTCAATAACCTTTTAAGGTTTTTACAGCCTTTCTAATTTTGAAGTTCCCATTTCTTTGGGCTTTGGTTTAGAAATTCTTCCCCTTTTCCCAATTTAACTTACAGCTTCACCACCAACTAGTGCTTCCATTTTAGAGCGTTAGCAGCCAACTCTACCAGAGTGTCTATGGATTCCACACACAGCTTGTTTCCCAGTGAATTCCCAGCGAGGTGGTCAAGTCTAAATTTAAACTATGACCCTTCTGCCAGCATATGCAAGCCGGGGCTGCAAGAGCAAAATCAGAACTGGATTGTTCTCTGGGAGATGTGTGTGTAAGAGTTAGAAGAGAAAGTGGGCAAGGCTTCCCAAAAGGTAGACCAGCCCTGGGGGAAGAAGAGCAGGAGTTCAGGGTGAGGATAAGTATAGTTATCCCAAGGGACTTGGAGTTTACTGTAGCATGGCTGGGTCCCTTGGAGAAAGTCGGCCAAACTCTCCATCCTCTCAGTTTCCTCTCATTGTAACATACCAATGGCATAACTCACCTGAGTTTGTCATTACCATGGCTTCTTGCCAAGCCTTATGGCACAATTATGTGCTCAACTTTGTCTCTTGTTCCAAAGTCACAGATTCTTGGTTTATGAGATACAATCTGCACATTATGTTATATTGATTTCAGCTCTTGTTTGGTTGCCTGGCTCACATCTTTATGTGGGTTTTTCTGTATCAGTGGGTACGTATTTCAAAGACAGGACAGGGGAGTGTCTATAATTCTGGTTGTGGAATGGCTTTGCCAAGTCAGGTACTAAAAAGTGAAACTGGAAAGCATAGAAACTGATTTAGTTTGTAACATTTAGCTCATTATAATTTAGTTACACCTCCAATTTGTATTTATATTTGTGATTAGCACCCTATACCATGAAATTTATATATATATGATATCACATATGTGACTATATATGCATGACATTTTTAGAGTGGCATCAGATTTGATTCAAATAGAGCAATCTTTATTCTTCTGATTGTGATTGCTAACATATATTTTGGAAGTAGCCTAGCGGCAGGTTTGGAGAGGCTACCTTAAGTGCATGTGTTTTTCCAAAATGCCCCAGCTCGAAATGGAGAGGAAAATTAGATCACAGAGCTTCTGAAGCTGGGGTTCTAGCACTCTCTGAAAGTGCCCAGGTTAGAATCACAAACAGGGCTTTGACTAAGAAGGAACATAGGCCAGTTGGCCCTCTTGTGCGCACACGTCATTTTCTGTAAGTAAGCTAGAGCTTTTTATGGGCAATTCTCTGTCTTTAGTTCAGACGTCTAAGAGCCAAGCATGGGTTGGGAGGGTCAGAGTCCCCCTCCTGACATTAGAGCTTGCTGCATGTGTGGCATTAGTCTGGTGACCTAACTTTATGGCAATCTCTTCATCTGTACACTTGGGGAAATACAGGCATCTATCCCTGAGGGTGGCTGTGAAGATTCAAGTGAAAAAGTGTGTGTGTATCACTTAGGGTAGTTCCTGGCTCCCTGGCATATGGAGTGCACTCAGTAAGTGTTAGCTTGAGAACAGCAACATTCTTCCCATTATCAAACATTTCTCTAACTTATAGGGTAATAGCTTTAAATGAGCCATTATATAGGATGGAAGTAGATTAGTGACTATTTCTCAATGCTTTTAAGGAAAACAGACTTGTAACCTAGGTCTCAAACTACTGGCCTTTTGCCCAGGTTTTCAGCCCTGGGAGTGTCCCTGTTAAAGCAAGTTGCTGATCTGGTAGATCCTATGGCTGATTCACGATGACAGTTGTTATTAAAAAGAGATGGTCTCCTCCCAGTGTGTTGGATTCTTAAGTAATTCTTCAACCAGGTCACTATTAAGGATCTTTATATGTATGCATTAGTTTGTACTATTATCCTATATTCATGTTCAAAGTTGATGATCTTGGATGTATTCCTTTAGTTACTACAATTATCTGCTATGCTCTGGTAAATATCTGCCTTTTATGGCTCGGAAATTTCTATTCTGACCAGTGTAGTGGCTCATGCCTATAATCCCGGCAGTTTGGGAGGCCAAGGCGGGTGGATTGCTTGAGCCCAGGTGTTTGAGACCAGCCTAGGCAACATGGCGAAACCCCATCTCTTGGAAGAAAAAAAAATAGCTGGGTTTGGTGGCATGCACCTGTAGTCCCAGCTACTCAGGAGGCTGGTGGGGAGTATGGCTTGAGTGTGGGAGGCGGAGATTGTAGTGAGCCAAGGTCACACCACTGCACTCCAGCCTGGACAACATAGCAAGATTCTGTCTCAAAAAAAAAAGAAAAGTTTCTATTCTGTTGTCAGCAACCCATCAGAGCTTCTTGTATTCAATAACCATACATACCAGTTTTAGGCAAAAAGAAATGACATTTTGGCTAAATATACTATTGGTTAGATTTATAGTTTACAGTAGGCTTTTTCCAATAGTGAAAATCACATATATACCTTCATGTTCAGAAGGAAAGAAGAAGTCAGAAGTCCCCCAAATTGACTTTCCTTGGTGCTGTCTACCCTGAATTAGGTGATATGCCCATCCTTGAATTAACGATCCGCTGAGTGAAATATTTCTCTTATTGTGGGACCCACCCTGGGGGTGGAGACTCAGCAAGAACAGGGTTTCAACTCACAAAGCTGTGAAATCTGGGGTGCTCCCATGAAGAGAAATGGATGCTGGGGAGATGGATGGATGCCAGCAGATGTCCTCTATGTCATGTGTCAACCTAGGACCTGTAGTCTAATGAGAAACTATGATCAGTTTAAGAACTGAAATCCCTCTGCCTTCCCTGTTGTATGTGCCCAGAGGACAGAACTACCAGTTTTTCTAAAGGAGTGAGAGAATGTGTTCAGAGGAAGCCTTGTGGAAAAGTGACACAGGGCTGGGTCTTAAAGGGTCAGAAGGGATATACTCCATCTATGTTAGGCAAAGAAAATGGCACCAGGAAGGACATAGAGACCTGGATAGGAATGGAATATCCATGGTAATGATGAACAGGTATGTGACTGTAGCATCTCCTTAAGTCTTCAGCTTTTGGGAGTCAGCCTATATGTTTCACAAATGACAAAGCTGAGGCTTAGAGAGATTAAATGATTTTCCCAAGAGTACTTAGTCTGTGTGTTGAGTCCTGGTTTCTTCTCACTTACCCTGCTGGCCCCAGTTAATTCCAGTTTTTTGTTTGTTTGTTTTTTGTTTTTTTAATACTACAGTGGAATCTAGTGCAATACCACATCATGTGCCTGAAACCATGGGATGGGTTAGCACTTCCAGAAGCAGCCTTTTCTTGTGGGGTGTTATTTTTATTTGCATATGTAAACCCTGTGCCGCCAAAGCTCTTAACACAAGCATTGCCTGGCATACACACACACTTTTATACCCTAAATAGCAGAGGCCTGGAAATGTTTGTCTACTTTTGCCAACATCTGACTGTGATTATCTTTAACCACAGTCACACTTGTTTGTCTCCTAAAATAGTATTGACTCTCCAGAGAAGGCTGTTTCTAGTCATCAAAGCCCTCCCAGAAATCTGTCTCCTTCTACCTGCCTCCTCCTGGTAGCCTTGGCAGCCTCTAATTGACTCACTTAATTTTCTTACTCCCTATGGCAACACTCCTTAATCCTTCCTTAAAATTCGCAGACCTCTCCTTGTGGGTTTTACCTCCCAGAGCCCACCTGTTAATGCAGGCAACTGAAGTGTTTCTCTCCTTGAAATGTTCATCAGCTATTCTTCCTTTCTGTCCCTGGCTCTCCCCACAGGCCTTGTCAGTATGCAGGTGTCAACTTCCCCAGAGGAGAGTAGCCTAAAGGCTAAGCTGTGTCTGACCTATAGGGAGAGACCCAGTCAATTTTTGAAATGGAGCATCTCTCCCCACAACCCTCCCACCAGCATGGATATTAAAAATGTGTGTCCTTGCTTTGGGGTTCTGTCTCAGAGAAAGTCAGTATTCCCATATGCTAGTCTATTGGGTTCCTTTGCCTTAAAGTAAAGGTTGCCTCATTTTGACTTTGAACTTGATGGGGGCAAAAGAGGGAGAATGAAGGTGTTTTTACTTTATAGTATCTAACTATGCCCTCCCACCTCTCTAGAATAATACATTATACCAGGCTAGGAAAAAGTGCTCCAGGTGGAGCCTGGTGATCTTATTTGAGAAGGTCATTCTCAGAGCCATCACTAGGATAAAGAGAGTGAACAACATCAGCTCACACATGTGATTCTGTGTTGCGTGCTTTGGACTTGGATTCTATCACTAAGAGATCCCTTCTCTGAAACAGTTGGGGTGAAACACGGGTGGTAGATCCAAAACCCCCGCAAAGTAAGAACTCTGAACGAATAGATGGTCAGGACTGCTTTCGTGTTTTTTAAGCTTTCTCTATGCCTTGGGTAGTGTATTCTCCAGAGTGAGGGTGTGGAGGTTACGCATCGAGCCTGACAAGAGCCACTCTTGGTGCTGCTGTTGGTCTGTATTGCTCTTCCCGAACCACAAAGGTTGTCTCTGTATAACCTTGTGATCATAGAATTGAAAGTTAAGGTGCTTAATGGTGGAAAATAGGTTTGGGAGATGAAGGTTGGAGATGAGCTCATGAAAGCCCTATAAATATTTTTATGATCCTTAAAATAAATTATTCCACTAAAGAGAATAATAGTAATTACTGTGTAATTTCCATTCTATTGGGTTAGAAATTTTCAGACTTTTTCCTGATTCAAAATTTGAACTAGATGTGTAATTCCTTTTAAAATTTTTAATTAATTAATTATTTTAGAGACAGGGTCTCACTCTGTCACCCAGGCTGGAATGTAGTGGCGCGATCATAGGTCACTGCAGCCTCAAACTACTGCACTCAAACGATCCTCTTGTCTCAGCCTCCTGAGTAGGTGGGACCACAAGGATGTGCCATCATGCCTGACTAATTAAAAAAAAAATTTTAGATGAGTGCAGTAGCTCATGCCTGTAATTCCAGCACTTTGGGAGGCCAAGGTGTGCAGATCACCTAAGCCCAGGAGTTCCAAACCAGCCTGAGCAACGTGCCAAAATCTCATCTCTACAAAAAAAAAAATATATATATATATACACACACACACACACACACACACACACACAAATTAGCCAGGCATGCTGGTGTGCACCTGTAGTCCCAGCTACTCAGGAGGCTGAGGTGGGAAGATCACTTGAGCCCAGGAGGCGAAGGTTGAAGTGAGCTGAGATCACGCTATTGCACTACACAGGGTCTCACTCTGTTGCCCAGGCCGGTCTTGAACTCCTGGCCTCAAGGGATTCTGCTGCCTCAGCCTCTCAAAGTTCTGAGATTACAGGCATGAACCAGCACGCCTGGCCTAAATTCCTTTCTGTGTGTGGGTATAGAGATAATAGGTGCATTGACTGGGCGCAGTGTCTCATGCCTGTAATCCCAGCACTTTGGGAGGCTGAGGCAGCTGGATCACTTGAGGTCAGGAGTTTGAGACCAGCCTGGCCAACATGGTGAAACCCCATGTCTACTAAAAATACAAAAAAATGGCCGGGCTTGGTGGCACATGCCTGTAATCCCAGGTACTCAGGAGGCTGAGGCAGGAGAATCACTTGAACCCAGGAGGCAGAGGTTGCAGTGAGCTGAGATAGTGCTATTGCACTCCAAACTGGGCAAAGAAATGGGACTCTGTCTCAAAAAAAAAAAAAAAAGAAAGAGAGAGAGAGAGAATAGGTGCATTAAGATAGTTTCATCCCACTGTAGTCCTGTATCCAAATGGGGCCCAAAACTGTGTAAGAATACAGACTTTGAAGCTCCATAGACCTGCCTTGGATATTGGTTCTGTCTCCTGATTATAGAGCTTTAGTACCTTAGGGGTTTGGTGTCATGTATCTAATAAAAATGCATATGCACCCCGGTTTTTAAGCTGCTGTGCTTCACCCATGGCAGTGTGATTTGTCAAAATACACAAGAGCAGAGTAGCACTTGGATCTGCCTCCATCACCACCCCTTCCATTACACATGAGTGAAATCCCCTCTACCCCAACACACACATCAAAATGTAATTCTTGCCACAGCTTTTTGCATCTCTTCCAAGAGGGAGGCTTTATTGGAAAACCTACTTCTGATTAACCATCAACTTTACTCTCCTTTATCATTTCAGTCCACTGCTGACTTTCTCTGATTATCCCCATCATGAATAGCTTAAAGACTTGACTTAACATAGTCATGCATCTGTTCAGCAAATTTTATTGTACCTAAACATACTGAAACTCAAGTTCACAGTTGCAGAAAACACAGAGAGAAATAAAATCACATTGATTGGAGTTTGTGTACAAGGGGAATTATAGTTTGGGGCAATTACATCGTTCTCATTTGGGGTATTCTTTTGGCCTTACATAATACTTAGACTAGAGTGTCTCCTCTCTTAGATGGGAGTCCTCGTTGGTGACCCAGAGGAGCATGGAAACTGCCTAAGAGCTAGAACCCAAAATCTCACATGTCTGATAAGCTCAGTGCTGGCATAGCTTGAAGCATTCACTTAGCTATGAAAATGCCCAGGCTGTGTGATGTGTGGCAAGGCTTCTTCTTAATCCTTTCTTATAGTCCTGTGTCCTTAAAAATACCATAAATTTGATTTATAAAATATGAGAACCATAAAAGACAAATGTAAAGCAGAGGGTCTCTGAAGTTTCCACTTCAAAATGTTTTTTCTTAACATTAAAGTCAGGTAAATTATTTCCACAGATCTCATTATACATAAAAATAAATTTCAGAAGGATTTCAGGCAAATGTAAAGACACTATAAAGGAAGTGAAAACAAATGACAGACAAGGAGAAAACGCTTGTAACCTGCATAACAGATAAAAGATTAAGACCCAGAATGTATAAAGAGTTCTTATAAATTAAGAAAAAAGCTAATTAACCCAATATTTTTTAAAATGGCAAAAGCGATGAAGATGTAAGACTTTTCAAAAGGCAATAAACTTTTGAAAAGATAACATCTAGTAATCAAAAATACAAATAAAAACAAGATTATGTTTCACCCTTCAGACTGGCAAAATTATAGGTAAGGCCAAATAGATATTCATCCACTGGTGTGAACGTTGATTCTCTTTCTTGAGGGCCATTGGGCAAAATCTATAAAAATTGAAAATTTGTGTGTCTTTTGACTCATCAATACCACTTCTTGTACTGTACCCTAAAGAAGGTCTCCATCTGTCACAGGATTTCAAGTGATAATTTTCGTAATAGCGAACAAGAAGATGGACAGTGACATTGTTTCCAATAGGGGAATGGTTGTGGTATAGTTTTACAGTGGTGTGGTATTCAGCCATCTGAAACAAACAGCAAAATAGAAGATCCAAACATAGGAAGATCTCCCATTTGTTAAATGGGAAAAAATCTGTACAGAACCATTCAACGACTTAGTATAAACATCATTGTGCAAGAACAAACTGTGTGTCTATGTGAGTGGATGCATTGAAAATGATCCAAGATATACACTGAATCACTGTGGTTCCTTCTAGGTAGCAGAGTAGAATTAATTTGGGTATGGGCAAGTAACTGGGAATAAGTTGGGGAGAGATGAACTTTTTACCCTATAATCTTCTAAAGTATTTTATGAAATTTCAGGAGCATGTATTTATGTATGACATACTTTTTAAAGTAATACATACTTGTAACCGATAATTTGGAAGATATTGGGAAAAAATAAGGAAAATCTATCCCCCTATAATCCTAGAGACCTTGACTTTATTCAACTCTTTCTCACTCTGCCGCCCAGGCTGGAGTGCAGTGACACAATCTCAGCTCACTGCAACCTCTGCCTCCTCGGTTCAAGTGATTCTCATGTCTCAGCCTCTCAAGCAGTTGGGATTACAGGCATGTACCACTATACCTGGCTAATTTTGTATTTTTAGTAGAGACAGGGTTTCACCGCATTGGCCAGGCTGATCTCAAACTCCTGGCCTCAAGTGATCTGCCTGCCTCAGCCTCCCAAAGTGCTGGGATTATAGGCGTGAGCCACGGCACCCAGCCTCCATTCTTTTTTCTGTATGTACATTATATACATATAATATATATATGTAATAACTATAAAATATATCCACAGCTAGTTCACTTTTTATATTTAGCATTGTATCCTGCTTTTTGTCCACTTAATGTTATCTAAGCCTTTTCCTTCAGTTTTACAAATTTATAATCTCTCTTTTTAAAATTTTTTTTTAGACAGGGTCTCACTCTGTCACCCAGGCTGGAGTGCAGTGTCCTGATCTCAGCTCACTCCAGCCTCCGCCTCCCGGCTCAAGTGATTCTCCCACCTCAACCTCCTGAGTATCTGAGACCACAGGCACACGTCACCATGCCCAGCTAATTTTTTTCTGTAGAGACAGGGTTTCGCCATGTTGCCCTGGCTGGTCTCAAATTCCTAGGCCCAAGTGATCTGCCCACCTTGGCTTTCCAAAGTGCTGGGATCACAGGCATGAGCTACCATGCCCTGCCACGAATTTATACCCTCTCATGCAACCTTTAAATGTTTATTATAAATTCAGACTTTAAGTCTCTAGAATAGACAGTAAATTTTTCAAGGGCCATGAAGAGCAGATGAGCCCTCGCTCTGTCTCCCCAGGAAGAGTACTGATAAGTAGAAGGCAGCTGAGCCAAGGCCCAAGCACCCAGAGACTAGTTGCTGGAAGTCAGCGGAAACCTTACAGCATCCTGTCTCCCTTCCTCCCTTCCCTCCTGATAGTCTGTGGACCCTATGTTTTTGCTTTTCCCTAGCTCAGGTTCTAATTCTGGCTTCTGGGAGCTACCTTCTCTGCTGCAGGCCTGCCGGAGAGTTGGGAACAAAGACCAGGATTTGAAATGATGGCCCTCCCCTGCAGTAATGGCATTTAAAAGTCTGCTTAGAACACATAACTGAATCTTCTGTATTTCTAGGGTTTAAAGGTGAAAGCGCTGGTAAGGATGATCTGGAGTTGTTTTTCCACTTGATAGATTAGTACATTGAAAGCCAGCAAGATTGGGTTTGACCTAAGATCATGCAGCAAGTTAAGAGTTAAGCTGGAAATCACATGTGAGGTTATTTGTGTGGCCCAGTGCTCCTTTCACTGTACTCCTTTTCTTGAGCACTGGGAGTCTGAGGCCTGGCCTAGCACTGAAGGTATCGTGAAAGTTACCTTAGCAGCATTCAGGCAGCCTGGAACCCTGAGACTTAGCCAAAGGGTCAGCGGACTGAAGAAAGGTCATCTGGGCTTGAGTTTTGTTCTTTTATTCAACAAATATACTGCTTTACAGGTATTCATGTGCACACAGCTACCCAAAGATTTGGGAAATGTTCTAAAGTGTTAAAGGTCACAAAATAGTTGGATTACAGAAACTTTTCTTTTTCCTCAAATTTTTTTTCCCTGCGATGACTATGTATTACTTTTGAAATCCTGACTTTTTAAATAAAGTCCTCCTGTTGATCTAAGTGTTTTTATTTGCTGAGGTCATGGAGTACTTCCTACTTTGGCATAAGAAATGGGTGGGTGGTGTTATCAACCACATAAATCCCCTCTTCCACGTGAGTCTGAGAGTTCGGGGGTCTCTGACCTGAGTTTGTGGAAGTCCTAAGTATGTCACGCAGCTCGTGTTCATGCTTGCCAGACACACTTGAGTGTATACATGTATTTGCACTAGCTAGGATGCTTCTGCATCTGTGACTGAGGGGGAGCAGCAGGTTATAAAAGTGAGTAAAGGGCGTAGAGCCGTTTTAAAGCTGCTTAGAAGAGAAACGTGCATTCTCCCTTTGTTGCTGCCTGGGAAGGAAAATGAGAGTGAATCCATTCCAGCAGATGACTCAAGGCATTGCAGTCTGAGGATGAGGGCTGGCTGTCTTGCAGGCTTGAGGCCTCACAGGCATTGCTGTATTACAACACAACACTGTTCATTGCCATTCAATGGTCATTATTGTCATTGCCATTTATTGTCATATAATAAGCTCTCACTATTGGGTTAAGTAAGTATTGTTATCTCAGAGATGGGTGGTAGTTATCCTCATTTTATAGATGAGTAAACTGAGGTTCAGAAAGGTAAAGAGAGAGAACTGGCACTCGAATCCCAAGGTCACCTCACTCTACACTTGGCTTCTGTATTCATCCGTGCACACAGAAACAGGCATCTTGGCTTCCTTTTTATTCATTTAATATTCAGAACATATTTACTGAGCACTTTCTATGAAATCTTTTTTCCCCAACAAATGTTTATTGAGTGCTTTAGTTCTGTGCTAAGCACTCTTTTAGCTGCTAGAAGCACAACAATAAACAAAAACAGGAAGAAGAAAAAAATCCCTGCCTTCATGGAGCTTTTAGTGAGGGGAGTAGGTGCAACAAATAAGAAATAAATTTCATAGTATTTTTAAATACAGTACATTAATATTAATAGAAATTTGAAATTCAGTCATGCCAACAGATGAGGAGGTGACTGAAATGATAGTCTATTACTCACAGTTCCCCAAGAGGATGGGGCACCCCACACCGGGCCACAGAAGAAAACACTGAAGCTGCATGCAGGCAAAGAGAGAGAAGGAACTAGGGGGCTGGAGTCTTTAAGAGGTGAGGCAAGATAAGCAGGTTTAGGACTCGCTAGTTTGAGTAATTGTAGAGGGCTCTGGGGGACAAGGGGTTGTCTCTAGTTGTCTGGTACCTGGTCCTGGGGTGATTAGGGCAGGTGGATATTGGCCCAAAAATGAAAGCTTGATAAAGAGGGTGGTTCTGGGTGTGGGCTCTGGATTGGTGGGTTTGCATAGGAAAGTTGTCATCTCTCTCTGGATATTAACTAACCCTGGGAGGGGCTATCCCTCCAGGATCATCAGTACCCCAGATATCAAAGCAAATAATACAGGAAATAAAAAGACATGGTGAATACAATTGGTTTGACTGGGCAGGGTGGCTTACAACTGTAAGCTCAGCACTTTGGGGGGCTGAGGCGGGAGGATGGCTGGAACCTAGGAGTTTGAGATTAGCCTAGGCAACACAGTAGGACCTTGACCCTACGAAAAAGGAGGAGGAGGAGGGAGGAGGGAGGGGGAGGGAGAGGGGAAGAACATTAGCCAGGTGTGGTGACACACACTGTGGTCCCAATTACTGGGAGGCTGAGGTGGGAGGATTGCTTGAGCCTGGGAGATCGAGACTGCAGTGAGCCAGGCATGCCACTGCACTCCAGCCTGGGCAACAGAGCGATACCCTGTCTCAAAAAATAAAGAAACAAAAATTACAGTTGGCTAGATGGCGGTAAGTGCTACAGAGAAGGTAACAGGGCTAGGGAATCAGAGTGGCAGCATGTGGAGGTGGGTGTTGTAGTTCTCAATAGGGTATCAGGGAAGGCTGTGCTGGTAAGGCAGCCTTTTAATAATGACCTGAAGTAAGAGAGAGAATGGTCTCTGTGGGATCTGGGGAAGGAATGTGTAGGTAGAGAGAAAAGTAAGATCAGAGATGGGAGCATATCTCATTGATAATGTTACCTAAAGCTGTGTCAACACACCCTAGACCATAGCAGAAAGAATTAAGTTGAGATACCAGGTGACATGTTGGTGTGGGAAACATGAGCAGATAGTTAGGAGGCATAGGATGGCCTTGTGTATGTGAGCTGGATATGGAGTGTTTTGTCCAGAGACCAGATTTGAGTATTTTGATGGTTCCTATTCATCCATATTTAGTAAGCTGTTTCTCCCGTATCTGTTACTCATCACTAGAAGAAAAGGTGATTCTTGGTGCAAAGGTGATTCTAACTGGGGGAAAATTGATCTGGCTATATAACATGGGGTAGTCAGAAATTAAAGACTGTCAATAAAAATGAATCCTATTGCATCACCTATACCACACCCCAGCCCCTTTTAAAACACTCCAATGGCTTCCCATTGCATTGGGGATAAAGTCCAGCTTCCTGCTGTGCTCTGCAAGGTTCTGGTTCTAGGCCCTGCCTACTTTCTAACTGCGTTTAATGTGCCTTCACCCACCAGCCCCGCTCCAGCCACAAGAACTTCCTTCAGGAAGCTTGAATATCCCAAACTCATTTCTGCCTTAGGATCTCTGCACAGTCTGTGACCTTGCCAGAAAGCCTTATTTCCATCTTCATGTGGCTGGTTCATTCCCATCATTCAGGTCTCAGCTTAAATGTCACTTCTCGGAGAAACTGTCACCACCTACTCATTCTGAAGAAGTCCTCAGGCCCTCTCTAGCCCATTAGTCAGTTTTTTTTTTTTTTTTTTCTGATGGAGTCTCACTCTTGTAGCTGAGGCTGGAGGGCAATGGCACAATCTCAGCTTACTGCAGCGTCTGCCTCACAGGTTCAAGCGATTCTCCTGCCTCAGCCTCCCAAGTAGCTGGGATTACAGGCAGGCACCACCACATCCAGCTAATTTTTAAATTTTTTTTAATTTTTTTATTTTTTGAGATGGAGTTTCGCTCTTGTTGCACAGGCTGGAGTGCAATGGCATGATCTCAGCTCACCACAGCCTCCACCTCCCGATTCAAGCAATTCTCCTGCCTCAGCCTCCCAAGTAGCTGGGATTACAGGCATGCGCCCCCATGACCAGCTAATTTTGTATTTTTAGTAGAGATGGGGTTTCTCCATGTTGGTCAGGCTGGTCTCAAACTCCTGACCGCAGGTGATCTACCTGCCTTGGCCTCCCAAAGTGCTGGGATTACAGGCGTGAGCCACCGTGCCCAGCAATTTTTGTGTTTTTAATAGAGATGGGGTTTCACCATGTTGGCCAGGCTGGTCTTGAACTCCTCACCTCAGGTGATCTGCCTGCCTCTGCTGGGATTACAGATGTGAGCCACTGCACCCAGCCGTCAGTTTAATTCTTTAAAACTGTTCAATACTACTGGAAATTTTTCTCACTCATTTGTTAGTTTCTTATCTGACTCCCTCTCTACCCCAACTCGAATCACAAGTTTCTAATTTCAGCGACTTTGTCTGTCTCCTACACTTGCTATATCCCAGCATCAGGGACAACTCGTGGCATATAGGAAGCACTCAACAAGCATGTGTTGAATGAACGAATAATAAAGTAATATCTTCAAATATAAAATGTTGTATAAATCAAGCCTATGGGATCCCCACTTAAATAATAGAAGAGACATTATAACGATGCAAGGTCTAGGCAAGCTTCTGGGAAAAGGGCATTCTTATGGAAATAGTCTGATTGAGTATTTTCTCTGCAAAGGTTATCTGCAGGGATGCCTGTAGTACTGCTGACATTCCATACCAATCATTGCTGATCATGGAGCCAGGGGTTTTAGCTAAAGTAAAGGAAAAGTGGCCTTGCCACCATTGGGCAAGCAAGGCAGAGTAGCAATCCTTGTGCCTTTGGTCCCAGATGTGTAGTATTTGGCAGCAGAATGGTTCCCTCCTTTAAAAAAAAAAAATGTCTTACACTCCCCAGCAGACTTACAACCCGCAGTTTGACACAGCCCATATCTCTCCTGATTGTTCTGTATCCATCTTTTCATGTTTGCCTTATCCGTTGGTCTCTGAAGACATCTGAGCTTTGACTCTTGCCCTAGGTGAATAAATGACCCTTTCTCTAGCAGCTTAGTGGGTACATTGGATGTTTTTCCTGATTGAAGGAAAGTTGAAATACTGCTAGTAAGTCTCAGGATTAGGCTCATGGCAACAGGGCAAGATATCAGTTTGTTTTATCAGCCCAAAGGGCAGCGGATGCTTGCTAAAGGGAGTTTCTAGTCCCAATTATGCAAATAACCTACATGTTATTATTGGGAAGTGACCTGTCCACGGTCTTGCGGCATCTTCAGATCCAGCCTCTCTACCCAGCTCTTGAGGTGAAGGCTTATTACTTGCTACAACAGTTAGGTAACCTAATTCAGTGTTTTCTAAACTAGAAGCCAATATTTGAGCTTCTCAGGTTCTCACTGATCTATTCTCTCATCACCTACCTGCCATTTCTCCTGCCTTTAACGTTGTTAAATTTGATTCATGAGACTGGAAATGCCTCACTGTCTACCAGGGTCCTAGAATTCTATTTCCATTCTTCAGTCTCTGGCCTTTCCAGCTGTTAGCTCCCATACTCAAGACTCAAGAGCAGCAGCGTTCTCTGTCGTGATGATCTTTCTGTATTTATTAGTAACATATTGTAAGTAGTTAACAGAGCTAGCCTGGATTTATGCCTCCCCAAAACCTCCAACACCATTTTCAGTGACAATTTCAGATCTATAGAAGAGACTTATGGGTTGAGTATAAACCTGGCCCCAGACTAGCTTTCAGAATCCTCACTTTGGAATCTGTGTTTCATGTGAAAACTTCAACTGGATGGATTTTGTGTGCCCACAAAGGCTAAAATCAACTTTAAATAGAATGTTAAAGCATAGCTTATAAAATTTTAACAAAACCTAGTTCTAGTCTTTAGTGTAATTACCAGTTTCTTTTTCTAAAATTCTTATTGATTGATTGATTGATTGATTGATTGATTGAGACAGGGTCTCACTCTGTTTCCTAGGCTGGAGTGCAGTGGCTCAATCACAGCTCAATGTAGCCTCGACCTCCCATGCTCAATCAATCCCCCCACTTCAGCCTCCCAAGTAGCTGGGACTACAGGCATGCACCACTATACCTGGCTAATTTTTATAGAGACAGGGTTTCGCCATATTGCCCAGACTGGTCTCAAACTCTTAGACTCAAGGGAGCTGCCCACCTCAGCCTCCTGAAGTGTTGGGATTACAGGCATGAACCACTGCACCTGGCTTTTTTCTTTTTTTTTTTTGTTTTCAGAGACAGGGTGTTGCTGTGTCACCATGTCACCCAGGCTGGAATGTAGTGACACAATCATGGTTCACTGCAGCCTCAACCTCCTGGGCTCGGGCAGTCCTCCCACTAAGCCTCCCAAGTAGCTGGGACTATGGGTGTGCACCACCACACCCAGCTAATTTATTTTTTATTTTGATAGGGACAGGGTCTCACTATGTTTCCCAGGCTGGTCTTAAACTCCTGGACTCAAGTGATCCTCCCACCTTAGCCTTCCAAAATGTTGAGATTACTGACATGAGCCACCACACCCAGCCAACCACTTTCATTATACACTGTTCAGTCTGTCTTCAATGAAGTAGAAAATTAGCCTCTTCTCATGTTTGTGATCAGGAAATTGTTTCATGAATGGAATTGAGTATTTTACATAGGAATTGTGTTCAAACATTACTTATAGTTAATTTGTCACATATATGACCAGAGTTAGGCAAGCCAAAATTATATCAGAATTTTAAAACAGCTGGGCTAAGTGAGTATGCACTTTTACCTGGTGGATTAGAACATTGTCTCAGTGACAGACACTAGGGGATCAAAGTTAACATCACTATAGTCTAATCAAATCAATATTTTACGCTTTCTGATTTGATGCATCATTTTGGGGATATTCCCACCAAAAACACACACCTCAAATGTAATCATAAGGAAATACATGGCAAACAAAATGAGGGACATTCTACAAAATAACTACTCTGTACTTATAAAAGATGTGCAGATCATAAAAGACATGATCTTTCTCTATGAAGGACATTATTGGAATAACTGTCAATATTTGAAAAAAACAGGATATCAATGTTAAATTTCTGATTTTGCTCATTGTCCTATGGTTATATAAGAGAATGTCCTTGTTTTAAGGAAATCTACATTAAAGTATTTGGGAATAAAGGGGAATCTTCTCTGTAACTTATTCTCAGTTTGGAAAGAGAAAGATGAAAAAGCTAATGGCAAAATGTTAACATTGGAGGAATCTGAGTAAAGAGTATATAGGAGTTCTTTGTACTGGTTGTGTAACCTTTCTGTGAATCTGAAATTATGTCAAAATAAGAAGTTTTAAAGAACTGGTGCCAATGGGATCATACTCTTGAATCCGGTCGCAAGGTGGGCCAGGCAGTTCGTTTTCCTAGCCACGTCTCAGTGTTGAATCCATGCTCCCGGTAGCAAGGAGGCCAGAGAGGAGAACCACAGGGAGACTTTTGCGTGAACAGCACAGACTTGGGAAGTGTAGGATGAAACACTGAGCTTGGTCAGGAGGCTTAGACTAAACTCAATCTTGTTTGTCTACTGCTTTTTCCTAAGCCAGGTAGTGAAGACCTAGAAGAAAACCCACTTGGCGCAGGTGGTTGGGAGAAGGAGAACCAGATTAAGACTGTAGAGCCTCCTGTTACATTAAGTCCAAGAGACCCTAAGCCTTCACACTTTCTTTCCTGTTCCACGCAAAAATACAGTTTACCAAAAAAGGACACCGAAAACAAGCAGTCTTTGACCTCTAGCCACCTGTTACTTCCTCCATATATGCAGTTTCCTCCTCTTGCTTCTTAGGTTTCCTAGGAGAATTTCCATTGCGACATTTTCAGTTAAGTAGCACTTAATTACAGTCTTAAACTTTCCAGAGTCACCCTGCTTAACTCTTCCCCCCAGCCTCTATAATTAAGCCTGTTGTAGTTACCTTTGGTTAAGGTTACTACTGAAGGGCACATTGTGAGTTGAATCCAGGTCAGGCTTCCCACTGGCTTCTGGGTATACTTGATGTGATGGTACACAAGCCTAAAATAACTGGGCTAGACTGCAGCTTAGCTCCTGCTTTGGCATTCGTAACAGGTTTTGAGTTTTACTGACTACTCCGCTGTCAGGATACCATCTCCAGGAGTCTCACTCACCCTTTTTCTTCCAGATCAACGGAATTACAGCCAAGATCAATGAAGTTTGGTAAATGCTCTATGTTCCCTCTGGTGTCATCATCTACATTAGCATATTAAAGGTTCCTTGAAGTCTTGCAGTAAAGAAACAGTTGACTTTCTTAACTCATCTTTAATTGACTGGGCAGCACTTAGAGCTTCTTAAGGAACCGGCCGGGCGCAGTGGCTCATGCCTGTAATCCCAGCACTTTGGGAGGCCAAGGCAGGCAGATCACAAGGTCAGAAGGTAGAGACCATCCTGGCTAACATGGTGAAACCCTGTCTCTACTAAAAATACAAAAAATTAGCCGGGCGTGGTGGCAGGCGCCTGTAGTCCCAGCTACTCAGGAGACTGAGGCAGGAGAATGGTGTGAACCCGGGAGGCGGAGCTTGCAGTGAGCCGAGATTGCACAACTGCAGTCCAGCCTGGGTGACAGAGCGAGACTCCATCTAAAAAAAAAAAAAAAAAAAAAGGTTATATTGCTAAGTTTTGTCCCTAGCTTTTCATCACCAGCCATTTAATGACCAAAGGATTTGAGGCCAGTCTGGGCAGCATGGTGAAACCCTGTCTCTATAAAAAATTAAAAATATAAAAATTAGCTGGGCATGGTGGCATGAGTCTTTAGTCTCAGCTACTCAGGGAGGATCACCTGAGCCCAAGAGGTTGAGGCTGCAGTTAACTGTCATTGAGCCACTGCACTCCAGACTGGGTGACAGAGTGAGACCCTGTCTCACACAAACAAAGAATTTGTGCTGGCAGTACAAAGTTGGAGGAGACCTCTTCTCAAGGACTTTCCTTAGGGAGGTAAAATATGTGAACAAGCATTTATCAGTGCCAAACAAATGGCACAAAAAAGTACTCAGAGCAAAAGGAGAACGTGCTGGGCTTACAATGAAGAAGTCCTTGGTAAGCTCCAGAAAAGCAGAAAAGCTAAAGGGTGTACAGGCAGTGAGGAATGCAACATAACGCAGTGAACTGAAAAATTAGACTAAAGTGAAGGGTTCTTATAGGACACTGGTCTTCAAACTCTAGTGCGCGGCAGAATTACTTGGGGAGCTTGTTAAAACACAGGATACTAAGCTACCCCAATAGTTCCTGATCCACTAGCTCTGGAGTAGGGCCCAATAATTTTCATTTCCCACAAGTCCCCAGATGACACTGATATTGCTGGTCTGGGGACCACAGTTTGAAAACTTGGGATTATCAAAAAGTGAAACTCAGAGAACAGGCCTGCCCGTAGAACTACCATTAAAAGGTAGGCTGACAAATTAGATACTACTGATGAAGTTTTGAATGTGATTTGAACAAAGTGATACAATTGCTCTAGTGACAGAGATATATCCAATGGATAGGAGAAAAAGACTGGGGGCAGAGAGACCAGTCTGGAGCTGTTATGTAGGTAAAGCAAATAGGTTTAAACTATCTGAGTGACAGTGGGAATGGAAAGAAAATATCAGTGCAGAAATCTTAGTGAATGAAAAGTCCGCTGGTCAGAGAACAAAACTGGAAGTCAGCCTTGCCCATTCTGTGGGAGAGTCTTCAGTCATATACAGTCATTTGTATAGTGCTATTTTGAGTCTTTATGATTATTACTAGAGCTGAACTTGTTTATGTTCATACCATCTGAAAAGAAAAGGAGAAAATGTCACTAGGTAAGCTAATAGAGTTAACAATGCTTTACGGAGCTCATTGAGGGCTTGTTTGAAGGCCTAAGATATATCATGGACTCAGGAGTGGCCCTCATTTATAGGGAAATTGGGCTTACCTGCCAGATATGGAGCTTGGGAGGGCTGCATGCAGAGAGATAAGTCCAGGAGAAGGTGCCCTCTCCAGCCTCGGAACTTGGTAGGTGCCTTGTGTCATAATTAGATGACCCTTGTGCGTGAGATGTCTTCCGTAGGTGAGTGCAGATTTCAGGCAACCTCAGTTCCTACTTATCCACTAATTCTTGCTGGCCATCACTTGAAAATAGTAAGCATTTCTTGTTTGTTTATTTTAAAATAAATGTGATGGTATGTATCTAAGGTATATGACATGATGTTAAATGATACATATAAATAGTTATCTGCTACTTGGTATCCTCTGGCCCACATCTCCCTGTTTCTTCCCCCTACTCCAGCCCCTGGTAACCAGTGTTTTATTTTCCATCACTGTATATATATATATTTTTTAAGATTCCACATATGAGTGATATCATGCAATAGTTTTCTTTCTATGTCTAGCTTATTTCAACTTAACATAATGCCCTCCAGGTTCCTTCATGTTGTGCAAGTGGCAGGATTGCCTTCTTTTTAAAGGCTGAATAATATTTCATTGTGTGTGTATATAAATATATATGTCAGTTTCTTTATTCCTTGGTTTGTTGGCAGACACTTAGATGGTTGCTGTATCTTGGTTACTGTGAATAATGTTGCAATGAACATAAGGGTTCAGATATCTCTATGAGGTAGTAATTTCATTTCCTTTGGATATGTACTCAGAAGAGGGATCACTGGGTCATACGATGATTCTTTTTTTTTTTTTTTTCTTCTTTCTTTTTTCTTTTTTTTGAGATAGGGTTTTACTCTCGTCACCCAGGCTGGAGTGCAATGGTCCTCCCGAGTAGCTGGTACTACAGGTGCATGCCATCACACCCAGCTAATTTTTGTATTCTTTGTAGAGACGGTCTCACCATGTTGTCCAGGCTGGTCTTGAACTCCTGAGCTCAAATGATTCGCCTGCCTTGGGCTCCCAAAGTGCCGGGATTACAGGCATGAGCCACTGTGCCTGGCCCGATTATTCTATTTTTAATTTCTTTAGGAACCTCCATACTGTTTCCATAATAGCTGGATCAATCTACACTTCCAGCAGCAATGTCCTAGAGTTCCCTTTTCTCTACACTCTCACCAGCATTTGTTATCTCTTGATTTTTGATAATAGCCATTCTAACAGGTATGAGATGATATCTCATAGTGAAACTGTTTTGTTTTACAATGAAAGGTCTGTATTTTATACTAATATAATATGCCCTTTCTTCAGTCTGAATTTGTGAAGTTTCACCGTATTCTTTCAGTGGCTATGGTTTTTGTTTTTGGTTTTGTTTTTGAGACAGAGGTCTCACACTGTTGCCCAGGCTGGAGTGCAGTGGTGCAATCACAGCTCACTGCAGCCTTGACCTCCTGGGCTCAAGCGACTCTGCTGCCTCACCCTCCTCAGTAGCTGGGACAACAGGAACGCACCACCACACCAGGCTAATTTTTTTTTTTTTTTTTTTTTAGTAGAGATGAGGTCTCGCTATGTTGCTCAGCTGGTCTCAAACTCCTGATCTCAATTGATCTTCCCGCCTTAGCCTTCTAAAGTGCTGGGATTATAGGCATGAGCCACCACTCCCGGCCTTGGTGGTTATGTTTTGAACTTTTCGGAAATCTTTTGGGAACGTTTTCTACTCCACAGCTTAGAAGAAATGTGTGTTCCCTCTCCAGAAACTGCAGCAAAGTCTAGCAAAAGTAAATGGGTGTGTAGGTTGAATTAATATCTAGAATATTTTCTCTTAGGAGAGCAGCAGATCTGTTTTCACTGACTTTTACTTGATCCCACATATCAAGCTTCGGAATCCACCACTGGTGGAATATAAAGAGAATTTTCTTGCCATTAACTTCCAGAGGCAGCTAGATGGGGCAGTGAGTCCAGTGAGTCAGCATGGCAGTCTATCAGAGCAGCAGCCTTGTGTTTTCAGGACATGCTTATCTAGGGGCAGAGGGTGGAGTTCATTGCCCTTTGAGGGCTTTCCTCCCTCTGTCTCTGACTCAGAGGATTAACAGGAAAACCTGAGGTCGAGGAGACCTTGAGGACAGTCAATTGGGAACTTTCATTTTATCCTCTGATTCCAATGCCATCCCAACAGGAGCCAAAGCGTGGGGCCGGGGTGGTGGGGAGGACAACACTGAAGGAGCCTGCAGTAGTTGAAGGAGATCTGCACTGAATTAGAACAAAATTTAGGAGACTTCTAATTTGAAGCCAGAGGTGCTGACTTTTCAATCTGTGGAGATTGCCTGTTGGAGATATTCCTATTGAGGGCCAATGTCCCAATGGGCTCTGAAGATGAGAAGGATCCCTGCCCTACGTGGATGCCAGTGGATCTGGAATCATTTCTGTGGCTCAGATTTCTGTACACATTCTGCCAGGACAGGAGCAGCCATATTGGGAAAAGAAGGGGGACAATAACTAGAAATGAACTAAGATGTGGCCCTTGCTTTTGTACTTTTAATGGGAAAAAATAGATATAGATGTTCTAAATGCATAAGGATTCAGTTGTACAAAATTTATAAAAACACAAAGTTAAGTCTGGCTAAAGTGGTGAGGTAAAGGATGTTGAGTTGGTAAAGGATGCACTGGAAAAGTGGTGGCATAGTAAGTGGGAGGCAGGGGTTTGCACTATGCATTTGACACTTAGGAATGACTAAGAGATGGAAGATGGAATATTCTGAGCCAAGATGCATCTGCCACTTTTAGTCTAAAGTTGTGGTAAGAGTAATTGCAAGGGCAACAAGTTTCCTAGTGTCAAGGAACAGTATTTCTAGCACCGCACCCCCCCCCCCATTTCCTATTGCTGTCACCATAGCAGCTATCTTCATTCTCCAGCACTAAGTGGCCCAGGCACCAAGTTGGCTAACCAGATGGTTTGCTGAGAAGCCAGCCATGCCAGGACCTGACCATACATAGCCTTAGGACCTCAGCTGAATATGCAACCAGGAGCTTATATTCTGCTAAATTTTGCTAGAGTATTATTATATACCATGCAGGACATATTATTTAATAATACTTACTGCAGGCCTTGTGCTGTCAATGCTTACAAACATAGATTTATCCATTGGCTACCCAGGAAATTTTCACCCTTGGCCCTCCCATCATGTGCCCTTCTCTAGATAGTCAATTTCCAGTGTGAACAAAAATGTATATATGATATTTCTATATGTTTATATTAGCAAATTATTTCCGTAAAGCAAAGAAAATAGGAATGTTTGAGTATATAATATCTTCAAACAGATGTATTTAAGTACATTGGCCTTATACAACTCAAGCCATATGAAAGCAATATGAATGAGTTTGCAGTTATTCCTATGCCATTGGAGCTAAAGCAAGACAAAAGAACAGAAGGTCAAAGGACCCCTCTGTAAATCATTAGTGGATATTAGAAAACTTTTTTTTTTTTTTTTTTTGAGACGGAGTCTCGCTCTGTCACCCAGGCTGGAGTGCAGTGACCAGATCTCAGCTCACTGCAAGCTCCACCTCCCGGGTTTACGCCATTCTCCTGCCTCAGCCTCCGGAGTAGCTGGGACTACAGGCGCCCGCCACCTCGCCCGGCTAGTTTTTTGCATTTTTTTAGTAGAGACGGGGTTAGCCAGGATGGTCTCGATCTCCTGACCTCGTGATCTGCCCGTCTCGGCCTCCCATAGTGCTGGGATTACAGGCTTGAGCCACCGCGCCCGGCCCTATATTAGAAATCTTTGTGGTTTCTTCTGATTTCAGCCTTTGGAGTCAAAGTTTCTAATTCAGTATTATGATGAACACCAGGTGGACATTTATAGACCTATTGACCATCTAGATAGAGCACGTATGGTATGTATGGAGCAACTGGGCCCCATGTTTTTAACAATCACATGATACATTATATAGAAGACATGCCTTTGGGGTGTGCTTGAATACCATCACTGAACTCCAGAAGAATGGATTGAAACAGAGTTTTTCATTTTTGAGTTGTGCTACTCAAGCGAGTATAGAAAATAGTGAGCCAGCCTCGTGAGTAATATATTTAGGATGCCCACAATCCACAGAAGCCTTGGATGCCACCTACACATATGCTTGTTCTCTAGGGTCCCAGCCTACCCCTTGCAAAGACAGTTACTGGTCTTTGGGGACACTGAGCTCCTAACACTATTAGAACTGTCTTCTTTTTCTGTCTGGGAAGTGTAGTCCTTCTCTACTTCCAAATCGTCTTGGGGTCAGTAGAAATAAGGCTAAGTCAGTATTTTGTGATCAGAAAAGTACTGGGTGACAGTCCTGTGGATGTAGCCATAAAGCATTTGCCAGAGCCTATGTTTGCACTCTTTGATGACTTGTGTACAATGTGTTCTGATTTCAGAATAGTTTGGCAAATTTTACACTAAACCAGAAAGGGGAGAAGCATTTTTTTTTAGGTGTAACATTGAAGTAAGTATGAGTTGAAACTTTAAAAACAAGAAATTAAATTTCTAAGTGAGTTATATCAGATATAATACATTTCTGGTATATTCAGTTCCTACCAATGTCTATACAGGTTTCTTTCTTTTCTCTTTTTCTTTCTTTGTCTCTCTCTTCTGTTTTTTTCTCTCTCTTTCTTTCTTTTTTGTCTCTTTCTTGCTTGCTTGCTTTCTTGCTTGCTTGCTTGCTTGCTTGCTTGCTTGCTTGCTTGCTTGCTTGCTTTGCTTTGCTTTGCTTTTTTCTTTCATCCTGCTATGTTGCCCAGGCTGGTCTCAAATTCCTGGGCTCGAGCAATCCTCCTGCCTCAGCCTCCCAAAGTGCTGGGATTACAGGTGTGAGTCAGTGCACCTGGCCTATGCACGTATCTTCTATTTGGCTACTAATTGTATTAGTCAGAGTTCTCTAGAGAGACAGAACTAACAGGAGATATATTTTATACACACACACACACACACACACACACACACAAAGGGGAGTTTATTATTAACTCACATGATCACAAGGTCCCACAATAGGTCATCTGCAAGCTGAGGAGCAAGGAGAGCCAGTCCAAGCCCCAAACTGAAGAACGTGGAGTCCAATATTTGAGGACAGGAAACATCCAGCACTGGAGAAAGATATAAGCTGGGAGGCTAGGCCCGTCTAGTCTTTTCACGTTTTATCTGCCTGCTTTATATTCTAGCTGCTCTGGCAGCTGATTAGATGGTGCCCACCCGGACTAAGGGTGGGTCTGCCTTTCCCAGCCCACTGACTCAAATGTTAATTTCCTTTAGCAACACCCTCACAGGCACACCCAGGATCAGTACTTTGCATCCTTCAATCCGATCAGGTTGACACTCAGTACTAATCATCACACTAGTGAAAGGCTACCTAAGTAGAAGAAGGACAATGTTTGACACAGACAATGGACTGGTTAGGATATGTTCAATATACAAGCTCCCAGGCTTTATTCTGGTATTTACTTTCAGTTGAAGCAGGTAGCACTTATGTGTGTTGCATGGAAACATGCTAAAACAGTCCCCATCTATCTGTGGTTTCACTTTCTGCGGTTTCAGTTACCCACAGTTAACTGAGGTCTGAAAATATTAAATGGAAAATTTCGGAAATAAACAGTTTGTGAGTTTTAAATTGTGCACTGTTCTGAGTAGTGTGATGAAATCTCATACCCTCCTACTCCATCCGGCCCAGGATGTGAATCTGAATCATTCCTTCGTCCAGCATCTCCATGCTGTATGTGCTACCTGCCCATTAGTCACTTAGTAGCTGCCTCAGTTATCGGATCAATTGTCATGGTATTGCAGTGCTTGTGTTCAAGTTACCTGTATTTTACTAAATGATGGCTCCCAAAGTGCAGGAGTAGTGATACTGGCATATTGTTATAGTTGTCCAACTTCATTATTAGTTGTTGTTGTTAATCTCTTAAGGCCTAATTTATAAATTAAACTTTATCATAGGTATAGAAAACAACATATATAGGGTTTGATACCATCTGTAGTTTCAGGCATCCACTGGGGATCTTGGACTGCCTCCCTCATGGATAAGGGGGAGATTACTGTACTGTGATTAAAATACCTGAAATCATGGAGTTGTTGCCCCAAGGCTTAGGCTAACAACATCGACGTGCTTATTCTAACCCCAAGATGGTATCTGACACAATAATCTCAACAGTTGTTCAATTACCTCCTCATAGAGTTCTTCAGAGGCTCCCATTCTGAGAGATACCCCTGTAGATAGAAGGAGGCAGGTGTCATCTTCAGGGAAT
Source organism: Mandrillus leucophaeus (assembly GCF_000951045.1). Lineage (NCBI taxonomy): Eukaryota > Metazoa > Chordata > Mammalia > Primates > Cercopithecidae > Mandrillus > Mandrillus leucophaeus. The sequence goes on along the minus strand of NW_012100654.1, from coordinate 2,428,467 downwards.
AACCTGTGCTGCTTAAACTTCCAAATGGTGAGGGAGGGGGAAAATTGCCTGATAGCCAAAGGATGAGGCTACCTTATTCTAGGAAGAGACTTCAGGCATTGGTCTTAGGAGCGGTTAAAGAGCTATCATTACTTACTGGAGATAGGGAGAATCTATCACTGGGTGGCAACTGGTAATATTAGGTTTTTCTTTGCTTTCATGAGACATAGAACTTTGAAGCTAAAACTTTTGATGCTTAACATATCGAGACTAGCCTGTGGAAGAACACACAGATGGAATGAATATGAATGAATACACAGAAAAAAGTCGATCATGGAATTAGGGGAGGTTTTTATGGTTTTATTAATTTTTATTTAACAAATGCTTAAATGGTGCTTCTCTGGGTCTAGACATTATTCTAAACACTTTACAAATATTAACTTCTTAATCCTAGGAGCAACCTTATGAGATAGGTTCTGATATTCCCTACTGGTGAGGAAACCAAGATACAGAGATACAGAAACCAAGGTAACCTGCCCAGAGTCATAACAGCTGCTCAGTGGTAGAGCCAGGCAGTTCCACCTGGAGATTTATGCTTTAGAGTAAAAGCAGTGCTGTTCAGTGTGTGACCTACAGACAGCCAGGGTCTTTGAACTAAGTCCAATCCACAGTGAGATGAGCACAGAAAATAAGAGGCTTTTGACAGTTCCACAACATCCAAGAGTGTGATATATTTCATAAAAGTATTGGTCTGGCCAGGTATGATGGCTCATGCCTGTAATCCTAGCGCTTTGGAGGCTGAGGTGGGAGGATCCCTTGAGCTCAGGAGTTTGAAACCAGCCTGAGCAACATAGTGAGACACCATCTCTATCTTCTTTAAAAAAAAAAAAACGTAATGGTCCAAAATAGATTGGAAACAAGTAAAATTGGTTCTTTACCACAGACAGTTTGGGAAGCACTGGCCTAGAAGAATTCTCACACTCATGCAAACAGATTTGTACAATTATATATCTATTTATCTCTATCTATATCTCCATATGCCCAAATGTTCATCATTAGGGAAAGATATTACAAAATTATGATATAGCCTATGAAAGAATATTATTCAACAATTAACATGAGGCTGGGCACGGTGGCTCACACCTATAATCCCAGCACTTTGGGAGGCTGAGGTGGCCAGGTCACCTGAGGTCAGGAGTTCGAGACCAGCCTGGCCAGCATGGTGAAACCCCATCTCTACTAAAAATACAAAAATTAGCAGGGTGTGGTGGCGTGCGCCTATAATCCCAGCTACACCGGAGGTTGAGGCAGGAGAATCACTTGAACTTGGGAGGCAGAGGTTGCACTGAGCTGAGATTGCACCACTGCACTCCAGGTTGGGCAACGGAGTAAGACTCTGTTTCAAAAAAAAAAAAAATTAACATGAATGAACTAGATCTACATATATGAACATGAATAAATCTCAAATAATTTTGAATAAATGAAGTTGCAAAGTGATACCTACATTATGATAATTATATAAAATATAAAACACAAAATAATACTATATTCACATAAAAGTAAATGTTTAACAACATGGATAAGAAAGATGCCCACCAGCTTCAGAAGAGAATTTAACTCTGATGAGGGCAAGTAGAGAATAGGATTGCAACTGGGCAACATAAAAGGCTTAAACTATATCTGTAATCTTTTATTTTTAAAAAACCTAAAGTAAATATGGAAAAATGTTTACACTATATCTAGGTGATGGGTGCATACATGTCAATTTTTTCTACATTTTTCTATATTTTAAAACTATTTCATGATATAATTAGCTTCAGAAAATATTTTTTTTAATTCAGAACATTAGGGACTCTTTATTATTTGCAGTGTCCAGGGATTCATTTGTCTTCCCATTTACTTAATGCCAGTCACTGGTCTTTGGGAAGTTTCTAAAGCCTCTTTGCTAAAGAGGAAGCGTTGGTTCAGAGCCCTAGAATAGGCCTAGGGATGCCTAGATGCTGGTACTAGTTTTGTTACTGGTTTGTGACAATCGCTTTTCCACATATAAACCTTTAAGCAACTTGATGCTCCTTTCTATAATAATGGTAAAGATGAAAGGCACACAGGGAGTGAACATGGATGTAGAGATAAGATTAAATATATGTGTGGTGGAGTCAGATCTAGGTTTAAGTCTTGCCTTTACCAGTCACTATGAGCCTCAGTTTCCTAAAACAGTCTCATTTTCTGTTTCCTAAGGTGGGAATCCTAATAAATAATACCTGCCTGGACTTGGGATGATTTGATAAGAGAACAATATTATTGTTGTAGATGTTTCAAATCTGTCACCTAACTGTTTTATCTAGAAAGATAGTAAAATAACTTCTCCCGCAGCTAATGGCAGCCATTTTCCAAAAAAGATGGGATGAGCATAACATGCCAATCCCTCTGAAGAAGCCATTAACTAAGTAGATGTTTCTAATCTAAATGATGCCACATTCCTTTATAACCAGGCATTTAAAGTGTCTTGGAAATGGTCTTGTCCCAAGTCAGGACATCAACTAGTTGATGAATTACATTGCTTCCAGCTCTGAGATTCCCATTACTTGGGCCATGGTTGCATGGCTCCAGTTGTTTGAGTGGAACAAACTTGAAACAACAGAATTGAGATTACTCTTGGTTTTTAATTTGTACTTTATACTCTTGCCATTAATTTTCACAGAAAGCAAAAAAAGCAGAAGTAAATGACAATAGGAGAAGAGAAATGGTCATTCAAAATGTGCATTTGTGAATCTCAAAACCAGGCCATGGTGTGCCATGGAACAGAAATCTTAGTCATCTGTCTTGCCTGGTAACACAAGGCACAGTTAATGTGGCCAGGCCTCTAGTTCTGCTGACATGACGTGCTGATGATAAGTCTTGAAGGCTTAGATTCAGTAGAGCCACATAGAATCACAGGGGTCTAGTGAATGAAAAGCTTCTGCAAGCTTATCAGCAGAAAGATAGCAGAGAGGTTCTGCTTCTATTACCAGTGTTCTGAAGATGTTTATCACCAACCTTCTGAGAACAGTAGTTTGACCTACACCAAACACTTCAGAAACAATGTCAACACACCCAAGACCACAGCCAGCAAGGAATTTTCTGAGATAAGATTACAACCTTTTCCTTAAAGGGATGCCAACCAAGTTAGTCGATCTCCTAATATTCCCTGAGTATAGCAACCCTATGAGTTATCCTTCATACCAGAGAATTTTAGAAGCTCAATTTTTATGCTTCCAAATACAAATATTCTGCCGCTGTTTTCCAAATTATGCACAAAACTCTAGCAATATCTAAAAAAGTTCCAGCAGGGTCAAGGCTCAGAAAGCCTGAGATTGGTGCCCATGAGACCAACCAGTTGTAGCCACTGGAGACAACTGTCTATTGGCAAAAGCATCCATTCACCTTTCCTTCCTTCCTTCCTTCCTTCCTTCCTTCCTTCCTTCCTTCCTTCCTTCCTTCC
>NW_012100654.1:2403693-2424892 GCF_000951045.1 Mandrillus leucophaeus | reverse complement strand
CTTCCTTCCTTCCTTCCTTCTCTCTTCTCTCTTCTCTCTTCTCTCTTCTCTCTTCTCTTCTTTCTCTTGCTCTATTGCCCAGGCTAAAGTGCAGTGGCATGATCTCAGCTAACTGCAACCTCCACCTCCTAGGCTCAAACCGTTCTCATGCCTCAGCCTCCCAAGTGGCTGGGATTTTAGTCATGTGCCACCATGCCTGGCTAATTTTTTTTTTTTTTTTTTTTTTGGAGAGCCGGAGTCTTGCCATTTTGGCCAGGCTGGTCCTAAACTTCTGGCCTCAAGTGATCTGCCCACCTGTGCCTCCCAAAGTTCTGGGATTACATGCATGAGCCACCAAGCCCAGCCATATCCTTTCACCCTGTTTCAGGATTTTATTTCTTCTCTGTTGGCTACATGTAGGCCAGAGGGCCTCCCAGGTAGATTAGAACCTCTAGTCTAGGTGTAGGGCAAAGTCATTATAGGAAAAGGTGACTCAGTCTTTGAGTAGATATGAAAAGCCACTATAATAATTTGTTTAAATACCTAGTCCTGTGTTTGATTTAAGTATCAGCATGCAAATTGGCACTGTCAGGGGGCCTATGTGCGGGCAAGGTAGAGCTGGTCAGGTATTCTCCCAAGACCATGGTGATGATGAGAAGCAGCAGCATTCACAGAGACAACTCACCTTTGATTTGTTCAGATGCTAATGGTATCACTTCTTGCTTTGAAGTGTCTCACGTTCATTTCTTTGTATTCCCTGTGCACAGCCCTAGTGTGGCTTTCTGGGTTCTAGTTCCTCCTTCCCAGGGCTGTGCTGTGTATAGTTGCCAAGATTAATTAAAAACAAAGCAACAACAACAACAAAAACCCTTTTTATGTCATTTCCCAGTAGTCTCATAATAAAGTTTATACTCCTCTGGTTTATTATTGAATGTCCTCACAAATTTTTCTATCCAGGTTCTCTTTCTCCACTAATCTTTATTTCACCCAAAGGATCTATTACTGGCTGTTAACCTATTTTTCATTTTTCCTGCCTCTGTGCTTTTGTTCCTGCTGTTTCTCCCTTTTGGAATTCCTTCGCCCTTCTATTCAGATACAGCTCTTCCATTAAATCTTTTCAGATCAATTCCGCCTCCACTGATCTGACCCTCCTCTGAACTCTGCTTACTTGTCAGCTAAAGTCCATACCAGCCCTCTGGCAATTAATCACATACAGCCTGGTGAATGTATCTTTATTTTGTGTGCTCAATCTTGCTTTTTCATTTTCTGTCTCTCTCTCTCTCTCTCTGCTTCTCTCTACCATTGTGTATGGATGTCTATGTACAGCTAGATAAGAGGTCTATGAAAATAAAAATCTGTCTTATATATCTTTAGAATAGACGACCTAGTCGGTGCTCCATGACATAATTGTTACTTAGGAGTTCTCACTGAGGATCTTGATTTGCATGCCGATGCTCCTGTGCAACTTTCAAATGTCTGGGGATCCCAGCTTTCTCAATACTAGCAGGAACAAGAACAGCATCCCCAAGCACTGAGAGCTAGGAAGATATCTGAAGTGGACTTAAAGGGCTTTCTTTTGAATAACTCAAAACTGTTCTGTAAAGCCAAGGTAGGTAGATTCTAATACTGATCTCCTCCGAGTTTAATGAGTATTCAGAAATCAAGGATTTAGGGAAAATTAAATAAAGTTTGCTCAACGTGCTTTTCCTGCATGCCCACATCTGCCACATGCCTGTTCTCGCCTGTCTATTCTTCCATGGCAGTGAGGCTTTCCCTAGACTTGCTCTTCCTCCAACCTTATCCCCAACCCCATATCCAGAGGGAGCCTAGAGAACTGGGGGGGGCGTAGACATGAAAGGCCCAGTAGTGTTTGTTTGTTTGTTTGTTTGTTTGTTTTGAGACAGAGTCTCCCTCTGTCACCCAGGCTGGAGTGCAATGGTGCGATCTTGGCTCACTGCAACCTCTGCCTCCTGGGTTCAAGTGATTCTCCTGCCTCACCCTCCCGGGTAGTTGGGATTACAGGCATGTGCCACCACACCCGGCTCCAGTAGTGTAGTTTAGTGCTCAAGTCTGGCTGTCTGGAGTTCAGATTTCACCTTGACCCTATGAGCTGTATGTCCTTAAGCAAGTTAACTCTTTAAGTCTGCAGTTTCTTCTTCTGTAAAATGAGGACAATAACAGAACCTACCTCATAGAGTTATACGGAGAATGAAATGGTAGTCCACATAAAATGTTCAGGCTATTGCAAGCATATTATATGATTGAAAATAGTCACTATATGGCATACAGTTTACAAACAATATGCTGAGATTTAAAAAACAAAACCAGACAAACTCTTGTGCTCCAATCACTATGCCTTCAAAACAGTACAGGAATTCTCTATACTCTGTCTTGTTTCTTACACCCATGCTCTTGCATCCTCTCTAATTAGGCCATGGCCCCCTCCATTCCACTACAGCTGCTTTTTTCAAAGTCACCGATGATCTCCATGTTGCTCAGTTTTAAGACTTAATTCTTAGGTCATCTCTCCTGACCTATCAAGCAGAATTGGACACAGCTAATTTCTCCCTTCGTAAGACATTTTCCACATGCAGCTTCCAGAATGCCTCACCCTCCTGGTTTTACTCCTACCTCACTGGCTACTTTCTGGTCCTCTCGTCTTCCTGCTTCTGGCTTAGTCCTGGGACTTTGTCATTATCCATATCCACGCCCCTCATTTATCTCACCCAGCTTCATGGCTTCAACCCCATCTCTCCTCTGACAACTCCGCAATTATCTCCAGTTCACCAGCACTTTCTCCCCTGAGCTCCAGACTTGATGGCAAGCTGCTATTCAATTTCTCCACTCAAGTATCTAATGGGCATCTCAAAGATGTCTAAAACTAAACTCCTATATTCCCTCCCCTCAATCCTGTTCCTCCTGTATTCTTCCACATCTCAGGAACCCTGTCCTAACCTCAGACCCAAAACCTGAGTTACCTTTGACCCTTTTTTCATATCTCATGCACAGTCTGTCAGCAAATCATATTGGCCCTTCCAGCAAAACATCTCCAGAATCTGATCACTTCTAACAACCACTAGGACCACCCTACTTCTAAGCCACCAACATCCGTCACCTGGAATAGTGCAGTAGCCTCCCAACCAGTATCCCTATTTCCACTTGCCCTCAATATGGAAACCAGAATGACCTTTAAAAATATAAGCCATAGTTATCACTCTGGCTCAGAGTCTTCCAGTGGGTTTTCACTCCAGGTAAAAGCCAGAGGCATAACACTGGCCCACCACATGCTTGTTGACCCAGCTCCCGGCAGCTTTTCTGACTTCCTCTCTTACTGATCCCGCCTGGCTTACTCCACCAAGGCCACCCCAGGCCTTGCCTTGGGCCCTTTGTGTTTCTCTTCTGTCCAGAAGGCCCTTCGCCAGATGGCGTCACCACCACTAGGCCTTGGCTCACATGTCATGTCATGAGACTGTCCCTGACCAACTGTTCAACCTGTACCCTCTTTTCCAACGCCAGCATTCCCTAATCCCTTTCCCTACTTTACGTTTTGATGTAGTACTTCTCACCACCTGTCATACTTTTCATTTTGCTTATTTTATTGTTATAGTCTATTATATGTGTTTCCCACCAGAATGTAAACTCCACGAAGGCAGGAGTCTCTGTCTTCTGCCCACTCCTGTATGGAATGGTGCTTCATACATTAAAAATTGAGTGAGTCAAACATTTTCTTGCTGTTCTTGAGAGGGTTCTCTGGACTGGGGTCTACAGCTGGCCTGGATATTCTGCCTTGTGCCCTAGCTTCCTGAGGATGGAGCTGTCTCACTCCCAGGTTTGCGGCCTGCCTTCACTGCCTCTGACATGGCTGTGTCTGTCCCTTTTCCTCAGATGCATACTCTCATTCCTCAAGTGAGAATGGAGGCAAGTCCGAGTCCGTGGCCAACCTGCAGGCCCAGCCCTCCCTGAACTCCATCCATAGTTCCCCGGGTCCCAAGCGCTCCACCAACACCCTTAAGAAGTGGCTGACGAGTCCTGTGCGTCGGCTCAACAGCGGGAAAGCAGATGGAAACATCAAAAAGCAGAAGAAAGTTCGGGATGGTCGGAAGAGCTTTGACCTGGGATCTCCCAAGCCTGGGGATGAGACAACCCCTCAGGGTGACAGCGCTGATGAGGTACTTACATGGGGCCCCAGAGTTGTCCATCAGGAGGGCCTTCTGACATGTCTCCTTCCTCAGGTTTTGTCAACTAGGCCATCTCAAATCTCCACTAGTGTGTTATCTTGAGCCTAAGTGATTTGGATTCATTTTATTCTAAAGACATTGGCCAGTTTGATTTGTGGTCGATTCAGAAACTGACTAGCACCTAAGACATCCAGCAGACAGAAACCATTTGCCAGATTTGGAGATAGGACCTGGGCCTGAGGGGAGTCATTTGGTCATTAGTTCCCTACCTCTATTAAGGACTACATTAAAACCAGCTAGACCTGTTTATATTTAGAATAAAAGAATGAAGATTGTTTCACTTTGGAAACAGGACTATGCTGGAAGATTATAGCTGTTTTCAAGTCTCTTGAGCAGTGCCACACATCAAAAAGAATACGCCATCCAGAGTTACTCCAGATGAACAGATGAAGATTACAATAGGCAGGGTCTCAGCTCAAAGAAAAACTTTAATCAGGAAGTCAGCCAATGATTAAATGGGCCTTCATGAAAACTAATGAATACCCGTACTGGAAGGTTTGAGAGACCGTAGCCAAAGTTAGGCTGGACGAAGCTGAGATTCTGTAACCAAAAGACACTGGATATGTTTTGGTTGGGGAAATGAGATACCTGTTTTATTTGGCACACAATCCTGCTCTAATCACTGATGTAGCTAAGAACTTCTTTGTGATGTGTAACCGGACCCCCTCTTGTTGTTAATTTATGCTACCTGCCATGTCTCCCTCTGGAAATGGCAGCTGAGCCTGGTGGCATTTTTTACAAAAATGTAAAAGTTAGGCTCTCTCCGACTACTTCCAGCTTTTTCTTTTCTTGCTAATCAATAAGATAGATAGTTGCTGGTTTTGCTTCTTTTGGGGTGTGTGTGTGTGTTCCCCACTGGTGCTCACTCTCATTTGAAATAAGCAGGTGTATCCATGTTTCAAAAGAGGAAATTGTGACTGAACAGTTAGGAGTGAGTTGAGGGAGGAACTCTCCTCCTATGTATTATTTTTGTTAATGTCAAGTCCAGAACCATTGGCATGTTTAGCTTGTGACACAGTAACTAATGCTGCTCTTTTGTTCTAGAAGAGCAAGAAAGGTTGGGGTGAAGATGAGCCAGATGAAGAGTCACACACACCCCTCCCACCGCCTATGAAGATTTTTGACAACGACCCTACACAGGATGAAATGGTAGAACTTCTTTCCTTTCTCACTTAAAAGAGCAATGTGCAGGGCGTGATTTTGTTTTTTGTGTGTGATGGGGGTATTCGTACTCTTTCTCCCATGTTATCTCGTCCTCCTCATGAATCCATGCTGTTGTCAATTGTGTCTCTATTTGGTAGGTGTCCCTTCCCCAACCCTGGAGGTCCAGCTTCGTTCTAGGCTGTGGAGGGGGTGTGTGCAGAATTCTCAAAGTGGGAATCTGCCTGGTGTCTTGTCCTGTTGATAAAGGGTAATGGTTCTGTCTTTGGAAGCAGCACATCCTGAAAGGAGCAATTCCAGGTAGTCCCAGTCCACAACCATTTTGTCATACCTGACTGTACAACCACATGTTAGTTGTTTTCCCTGTACTTAACTCTAAACTCTAACTAATGGTAGCTACCAGTCAAGCCCAGTGTTGGTCAAATTTTGCAATGACAGTATGAGAAATGGAGATGCTGCTAAGGGGAAGTTATTGTCAAAGGTGGACAAACCTCATATGCGAAACTGCCTGTCTTTGCTTTGCAAGATTCCCTGGCCCACTGGCATACAGAGGCTCACTGGTATTTTATCGATGCTCCCTGTGTCTCCAGTCACCCGGTGATCATCCCAATTGTTCTGGAGCAGAAGCGTGGGTTAGATGTACTTCCAGGTACTGACCCGAGGCTTGGGGCAGCTTTGTGTTCTCCCTCACTTGCCACTCAGTCTCCTTGCAGCCCTGCTTTCACGTCACTGTGTTTTTCTTGCCTTAAGTGTTGCTGATTCTCTTCGACTCTAGACGTGGAAGTGGCAGTTTCGGGTTTTGACTGTACGTCACTTTCAATTTGCTTTTTTGAGTGCTGTTTTGTTGCAGTGGTGGTAGTGGACGCGGCGGCTTGCCTGCCTGTCGCTCCAGGCTCTCCTGTGCTCTCTAGTGCTCTGTCCTGCAGTGGGACAGCCTCCCTCCAGGAGGTGCCCAGCAAGTGTAAGCAGGAAACAAATCTCTGTAGTACCATCGAGCACACAATTCAAAAAGCACCGTCTGTGGATGTGTCCTTTCTGGTGACATCTCAGTTCTTATTTTAATTCTCTCTGCTTTGCGTTTGAATTGTTAACCCACAGACATTAACTGACGTCTTCCTCTGGAAGGCTGGAAGGACAGAGTCTAGGGACTCTGAGATGTGGCAGCTGCCCCCATGATGTGACTCACGTAGTCGTGGCCCCTCCTAGGTGATGTTGGTGGCCCTGTCTTCAGGGCCAGATCTTTGACTCTGGATCACTGGGAAGAAACATAGTGGGAAGGCCGGTGTTATGCCATCCTGCATTTCTGAGACAGAAGTGCTGGTGCTTCACCTTGAGATGGGAATGAGACCCTGCCTACTTGTAATGTGTTTTATAAACAGCGATCGTGGCCTGGGGAGTAGGGTGCCCATGTCTCACACAGCCCTCTGTGCAAGGGCCCTGCTTGCATAAGGTCACCACCCTCTCTCTCTAATTCCCTCAAACACAGCTTGTTTACAGAAATGGATGTTACATTGTTTCTGGATAATTTTTAACTGAGAATTCTGGCTTAACCTTTATTTGTGTAGCCTTTTCCTTACCCAGAAATGGGGCAGATGGCAACAGTCTCCTTTCAGATACACGAATTCTCCTTATTCTTGCTTGTTTGATTTCTGTGTGTTTTTATCAGTGTTTGGGAGTGGGATGAACTTCAGAGCATCTAGCAAATGGAGTTGGATTTATTAAAACAATTTTTACAACACTGTCAAGGGAATTTTTAAAAGTTCACCATTGTAATATTGTGCACTTGTCTTCTCCATGTTTCCTTCTAATCTTTTTCATATGTGTGTACGTTTTACTTTTACAATTATAATATGCATATGATATGTCCAATGTTTTATTTGCTACCATTTCCTAAAATTGCATTAATTGTTTTCTTCCTAGCTGTAATTTTCATAGCTGGAGAAAACTTTGCTTATTTTCTGTTCCATAATGTGTTTGATCAGCCTGTTGGGGACATCCTAACAGGGTGTTTCCGTTGTTTGCTACTATGGCTAATACTACTACATACAGATCACTGTGTATATAAAGCATTTGTTCTTTTGACTTCTGTCCTTGGAATAAATTCCCAGGAGTAGGACTACTAGATTAAAAAGAGGATAACTTGATTTTCCACATAGACGTAAGCTTTTTCCTACATTCCCCAAGACAGAAAAATAATATTATTATATCTTCCTTAATTATAATTATTTTCCTCCCATCTCAGAAGCAAAGACTTAATAAAGTAACTTAGATTAGATGAGAAGCTTCATTTTTGAAACTTTTCCTCTAACCCAAGGGGCACACTCAAAGGAGCCTGTGTCCTGGCCTTGGGAACACCACTGCCGTCTGCTCTGATAAGCTGGAAGTAAAAGCACATATGTACTGTGGGGGGTTAACCATTTCTGCCCCAGTTTCTTCTCAGGTAGAAGAAAGAAGAAAAAGCCAAACAAAAAACCACCGTCCTTCAGTGAGCAGGAAGCCCCAAACCATTGACCAAACCACCACACAGACAACTCCTCATTGCTGGCGCAGGGGAAAGGGGACACAGGAAGGTCCTGGAATCGTCTCTCTTTACTATGAACAGGATAGTTTCTGGCTGCTTCAGGACTCCTGCTAAAGTCTTTTATTACTTCCTAGTGTTCCGGTTCAGGGGCCTTACCAGAGCTAGCTATGCTTTGTGGAAGGGTAAGGGTGTATGTGTGTCAGGGGCAGAGGGGGAGAGGAAGAGAGAGGGAGAGAATATAGGAAGGGAGTATCTAGCTTGCTGGTCGCTAAGGGTCCTGCCCCTAGCATTTTTGCTAGACACATAATAAGGATCTATATTTAAGGCTATAGTAAAGCAAGGACTGTTTCCCTTTTTTGGACACACTGGAGGCTGAGTTTATTGAATCCTTCACACTCCGAAACAGCAACGGGCAACCGTGTAGTGGCCAAAGTCTTGTTTGCCCACAGAGCAGTAGCCCCCACCCTCCAAGCTGTTGCTGTCAGTAGGTGCAGCCCTGGCCTGTAGGCCTCCCAGGAAGTCAGTGATTCCTCCTCTCCCCTCCCTCATAGGCTTACCTAAGGATAGCCTAGTCCCATCCATTTGCTGCTGGCTAGAATTTCTGATAAGGGGTTGGGCAGGCCTGTATTATACCCACACTCTTCTCCGTCTGTCACCTGTTCCCTCTAAACACAGAACTTTGCTTCCCTTCCCTGCTTTGAACTTTGGACTTTCTGTTTTACTTCCTGATCACTGTTCCTTATTCCTTGCTAATCTGCTTTTCCTCTGCTGCCCGATGTCTTGCAGTCCTCCTCTTTGCTAGCAGCCCGGCAGGCTTCCACTGAAGTACCTACTGCTGCAGACCTTGTCAGTGCAATAGAAAAGTTGGTCAAAAACAAGCTGGTAAGTGGGGGTCCCGGAGGCAGTTCTGTGTGTGTCTCACCTCCACGCTGCTGCAGCCTTGCATCTGTCTGCCGTTTTCTCCTTTCACCTGTCCTCATTCCTCCTATGTGATTGCAGCTAATGATGGTTTCTAAAAAACTGTACCCCAGAGTCCTTTCTGACTTTGTTTGGGAATGGGCATAGGGAATTAATAGATCGTTTGGGGGCTGCAGCGTTTGATGAAAGTTGAAAACTGTCCAAGACAAACTTAACTCATTGCAAGTCTGATCCAGTGGCCCACAGGCAAGTGGCATTCAGTCAGCGATTGATATATATTTGGTTAGCCCAGAAGTTAGTGCACTGTGATGCTAGAACACACTGATTGGATCTTTGATAGCACTAGGAAATTTTATGAGGGACCTTGGGTAGCCTTCCAGCTTGCAAAGTCTCTCGAAAGTAGACTGCTGTTTATAAAGGGGAATGGGCAAAAGTGTGTGGATACCTCACCACAATAAATTAAGAGAGCCAGTGCCTAGCCCTACCATGGTGGGAAAAACTGAACATAAGCCGCTGGCAGCCTGTCTAGCCTGTGACTGTCTCATTGAGCCATCAGCCGATTGGAGGGATAGGTGATGAGCCTGAGCAGGTTTGGGGTTTTGGCATAATGCTGGTGAAAGGGCCCTTTTTTGGATAGCTCATTAGGATAGAGCTGTTCCTCCAGTCTCATGTTTTTACATTTAAGTGTGTCACCACAGAATGACACCTGGAAGCATTTTCCTTTCTTTCACTCTCATCCATATCACCCATTTAGCTTTTCCTGCAATTCTCATTAGGATAAATGTCTGTGCTTCTGCCAGACTTCTGTTGGGCAGTCTTATTAATCACTTGGCCCAGGAGCTAGAGGAAAATGATGGATGCTCTCTATGGAAAGCTACCTAATAATTTTGACTCTAGTAACTCACTTTTCAAATATCCCAGCATATCCTGTATAAATGAGGTTTAATACATATGATTTTATTTTTTTTCCTGCTAAATTTTCCTTTCTAATTCAGAAAAGAGAAAAACCCTGCTGTTTTTGGTACCCAGTGTCAAACTCTTGAAGGTTGTCCGTTTTCCTGCCATCTCTCCTTTTCCTACCAGCAGGAGTTAAGTGTCTTGTGGGCACTACGTTGACTTTCCAAAGACCCCTCCCTGGTATTTCTCACTTGCTCTCCCTTCCTCTCCACACCAACCCATATACCCTCTTCATTCTACAAATGCTATATTTAATTTTTTTCTTAAAGTCATCCTTTTTCTTTTTTGCATTTTTTCTTTTACCATCTGAGCCTGGGCTCTGACTTCATTCCTGGACTATTGCAGTAGCCATTGCCTGCCCTTTCCCCACCCAGTCTGCCTTCACCCCAAATTGGTCTTCTGTAAACACTGCTTATTACCTCCCTCTTGGCTGCATAAGCAGTGGTCTCCAATGTGGGGGTGCCCTCAGGTACATAAGACAACTTACTGGGGTATGGGAAGAAAATATTAGAGCCTCTTTATAGCATTTTAAAATGGTTTTATATGTGTTTTCTCATGTATATAATGATAGTACAGTAGCATAGATATAGAATTTATAGACAAGTTACATGTTTGGGGGTACGTGAACAAAATTATTTTCAATGACAGAGATATATAATCAAAGTTTGGGAATCACTGGCCTATACATAAAGTCCACACTTATCTAATATTCTGATATTTTTGTAGCCTGTTCTCCAACCTACCTTTCCAGCATCTAGTTATTTATTTGGTTGATGAACTCTGCTCCAAACAAATTATTTTCTCTGCTCTCCTCAAACTCATACTTGGCTTTCTTCCCTCCAAGTTTTTGTTCATATCGCCCCACTTCTCTGGAATGTTCTCCCTCTTATGTTTGCTGATCTAGAGCATAATGGTCATTCAGGGTCCTCCTCAAATCTCCTCTCTACAGAGGCTCCTCTGACCAGCCCAGGCCAAATTTCCATTGTAATCCCATGGGAATTATGAAAGCCACATACCGCCTGGGACAGCTGTTAAGTAGCTCTGTAGCATAATTTGTTCAAATATCTGAATGTTTTCATTTGCATTTTACCCCCCTAGCTAGATGGTAAGTCATTTAGGATATTATTATTATTATTATTGTTGCTCTATTAGTAAAAAAAAAAAGTCTTTTACACTTATTTTTATATTTTGGATTACCTTTTACTACTACTACTGCTAAGCTTTGCACTGCTGACAGTCTCTGGGCCACTAACACGTGTGATCTGTGCTGTTAAACATGGCTAGGTGTTAAACATGTAAGCAAAGACATAGAAAAGTCCCATCAAAGCAAATTTTCTAGAGAAGAGGGGATGTGGGATGGCACTGGTGTTGATTGGCTTTATTATAGGCTGTCAATAAATGTCTGTCGAATGAATGTCCTTTCTGTGGTGAGTTTGCCATAATGAAGGATTTAACTTCTTCCAGCAATAACTACTCTTGAGGACCTACAGTAAGCCCAGAATTAGAGCTATCTTTGGCTTAACATGTAAAACCAAGCTCACGTCACAGAAAGGAAAAAGGAAGCAGTGGTTTGGTTTCTTAGAATCTTCCTACCAAAAGTTGATTCTTGGTCCTTTCCACCACTTTCTCTTTCTTCCCTTCCCACATGGGGTAGCAATGTAACAGTACTAGGCTGAGAATATCTCAGCCATGCTTGAGAGCACTAAGTTGTATTTTCACCTTCAAGACTCTTAGTCCTATTCCTTATCAGTTCTTCAGCTTAGAAGAAGAAAAGATCCAGAGCCCATAAAAGCTCTGGAGTGTGTATTTGACTAAGTACAACTGTGTGATAGCTGCCAAGATAGCGAGTATTATCACAGGCTTGATTAACGAAAGTACAATGTACAGATCAAGAGAAGCAATAGTATTCAAAGGTATTCAGACCATACACGTCATGAGCTGTGTGTGAATAATGCATTCTATTCTTTCCTTTTTTTTTTTTTTTTTTTTTTTTGAGACAGAGTCTCACTCTGTCACCCAGGCTGGAGTAGTGCAGTGGCATGATCTCTGTTCTCTGCAACCTCCACCTCCCAGGTTCAAGTGATTCTCATGCCTCAGCCTTCTGAGTAGCTGGGATTACAGGCACGCTACCACACCTGGCTAATTTTTGTATTTTTAGTAGACACAGGGTTTCACCGTGTTGGCTAGGCTGGTCTCAAACTCCTACCCACGGTGATTCGCCCACCTCAGCCTCCCAAAGTGCTGGGATTACAAGCATGAGCCACCATGCCCAGCCAATGTATTCTATTATTCTATTCTAAATGCAACCTTCTACAATGTTCTTGAACAAACTGGAGGGGCCCAGAGGAGATAACCAGACCATGTGGTCCATGTAATTTGAAGGAAAGTTGAGGAAACCAAGGTTAAGTATGGGAAGAAGTTAGGAGAAGACACATAAGAGCTGTCTTCTAGTAATTGAAGCACTGCCATGGGAATGAGGTTGCAAAGAGTAACTAACTCTTTGCTACCCCAGAGGGCAGAACCTAGACCTGTGGGTGGGAGTTTTCTTCGTTTCATATGAGGAAGAACTAATAAAGTTCTTTCCACTTTACAGAATTCAATTCCATCTTACAGGAGCATCTGGTATTCTTGGATTTTACTTAGTCCTTAAAGTCTTTGTGCTTTGTTGGTTGCTCAAGCCATGGCGCCAAATTCTGCATCAGAATTCATTTGGCTTCCTAGCTCCACCCAAAGGCCATGAGATCCCCCATGTTCCTATCTCCCAGAGCTGCCCCCGGTGCTTTATGGTTGCATGGTCATTGTTATACCAAAGCTTCTGCCTCGGTGAGTTAGGATCACTGCTGCACAAGACCTACTGTTAAGGAACAAAGACAGGGTTTATCTGAAGTGCAGATAAAACTTCTGAAGACTCACTACCCGCCAATGAGTCCTTCTGGACGTTAATGGGCCCTTCTGTGGTCTTGCCACCAGCCTTGGTCTTTAATCGGTGCTCTTGTTTATCAAGAAAGGATGCTCACCCATCTCCCCAGATAGGGATAACATTCTTTTTCTGGGTTTTGCATTAAGGTATTATCTTTAAGCCAGGAATACAGCTCCCCCTGCTTTCACTGTGTGATTTTTAATAAACCCTTTTCTAGACCTGTGGACTGTTGCTGCTGGCAGTGAGTGTGTAAAGAATCAGAAGACCTAAGATTTAGTCCTGCCTCTGCTGCTTACTGTATAGTCCTGGGAAAATTACTTAGTCTACTTGGGGTTCTCTTTTACCTCACTTATTAGTGATGCTGATTCTGTCTATTCAAATCTAATCCCAAAAGAGTTATGATGATAATTGAGTAGGTATGAATGGGCTTTGTAAACTGATAATCAAGCATCTACAAAGGTTAATTCTTAGCCTCCTCAACTGCCTTGTGAAGGACAGGGAAAGGGAACTGTGTCATCCTTATCTCTTGTAGCTTGGTATGAAGCTGGGCACACGGAAACTTACTATTTGCCGGTGATAGATTGGTTGGGTGAATGTTACAGAGTAATAGCTTAACAGTCTATACAATTTGGTTTTATTCCCCAAGTTTGAGAAACAAGGCCTTGAGAATCTAGTGTATCTCTAAACTGAAGTCCTGGAGCCCCAGAATTCTACCATCTTCCTGGCATGAAAGATCGAGACTCTAGAAAGAAAGTCCCTAGGCCGGGTGTGGTGGCTCACACTTGTAATCCTAGCACTTTGGGAGGCTGAGGCAGGCAGATTGCCTGAGCTCAGGAATTCAAGACCAGCCTAGGCAACATGGTGAAACCCCATCTCTAGTAAAATACAAAAGAAATTAGCTGGGCAAGGTGGCATGCACCTGTAATCCCAGCTCCTCGGGAGGCTGAGGCATGAGAATCACTTGAACCCAGGAGGCAGAGGTTGCAGTGAGCCGGGATCGCGCCACTGCACTCCAGCCTGGGTGACAAAAGCAAGACTCCGTCTCTACAGAAAGGAAAGGAAAGGAAAGGGGAAGGGGAAGGGGAAAGGGAAGGGGGGAAAGGGAGGGAGGGCAAGGGAGGGAGGGAGGAAGGAAGGAAGGAAGGAAGGAGGGAGGGAAGGAGGGAAGGGGGGAAGGAAAGGGAAGGAAAGGAAAAGGAAGGAAGGAAGGGAAGGAAAAGAAGGAAGGCCCGCCCCTCTCTAAGCTCATCATCGAGTGACACACCGGCATAGTTCACTGGGCTCAGCATGGCCCCAGTGGACCCTGGCTAATAATCCTCTGCCCTTAGAGAAGAGACTGGCCAGGACTGAGCTCCTGTTTAGTCTACTTAGTGGCCTGGCACCCTGAGAATGTGCCCTATCTGCTTCAGCAAGACTTCCTGCTCTCTGGTTCTCCTACTTTGACAGCATTCATCTCCTCCTTGGGCCAGCCTTGTGGGTCATGGAAGAACATGGCTATGGCCAGGCTGTATTTGTGTGTGTGCTTTGGCCGCCTTTAGAAGAATTCACTTGTTTTGTCAATAGCCAGGTGGAGTTAGCAAAAGTTCAGAATCCAGATGGGAAAAAATAATGGCCTCACCATATCCATTGCAGAGGTGTGTGTTTCCAGGGACTGGGTTCTTCTAGCATTTTTTTGTGGAAGAGATTCCCGAGGTTCTTTTTTTTTTTTTTTAGACGGAGTTTCACTCTTATTTCTTGTTGCCCAGGCTGGAGTGCAATGGCGGCTCACTGCAACCTCTGCCTCCCGGGTTCAAGCTATTCTTCTGCCTCAGCCACCCAAGTAGCTGGGATTACAGGCATGCGCCACCACGTCAGGCTGATTTTGTACTTTTAGTAGAGACAGGGTTTCTCCATGTTGGTCAGGCTGGTCTCAAACTCTCAACCTCAGGTGATCCGTCCGCCTCGGCCTCCCAAAGTGCTGGGATTACAGGCATGAGCCACCACACCAGGCCAGTTCCTGAGGTTCTTGTAAGAAGGTAAAAGTTTAGATTTCCACCAATTTTTTTTGTTTTTGTTTTTGTTTTGTGGAGGCAGGGTCTCACTGTGTTGCTCAGGCTGGTCTCAAATTCCTGGCCTCAAGCAATTCTCCTGCACTGGCCTCCCAAAGTGCTGGGATTACAGGTGTGAGCCACCATGCCCAGCCTCCACAAAATTTTTTTAACCCAATTACAAATCTGAAATGTCACTGGCCTGGAAAATCCAGACTTCAGCTTTTCAACTATGTATTGTCCCTATACCCACCAACAGTTTGCCACGGAATGACTTAGATCTAATGCTTTATGTCCAGAGAATATTATGTAAGGTTTTTGTTGTTTTCGGTTTTTTTGAGACAGGGTCTCGCTCTGTCGCCCAGACTGGAGTGCAGTGGCTTGATTTCGGCTCACTGCAGCTTTGATCCCCCGGGCTCAAGCAATCCTTTCACCTCAACCTCCTGAGTCAGTGGGACTATGGGCTTGTGCCGCCATACCTGGCTGATGTTTTAATTTTTTTATTTTTAGCAGAGACAAGGTCTTGCTTTGTTGCCCAGACTGGCATTGAACCTGAGCTCAAGCAATCCTCCCACTTCAGCCTCCCAAAGTGCCGGCCACAACCATATGTTATTTTTTTACATAAATTTTATTGTGTATATTTGAGGTTTACAACATGATGTTATGGGATACCCATAGATAGTAGAATGGTTACTGTAGTGAAGTAAATTAACATATCTGTCATGTCACACAGTTACTTTTTTGTGTATGTGTGACAAGAGTAGCTAAAATTTAGATTTTAATTAGTTAAATAAAATTTTGGTGGAAATCTAAATGAGTACCTAAAGAGTAGCTAAATGTATGTATTTAACAAAAATTCCAAATACAATTTTATTAATGATAATCCTCATGTAGATTAGGTCTCTAGACCTGTTCATGCTACAGATTTGCTACTTTGTATCCTTTGACCTACATGCCCGTTTCCTAGCTGCCTTTTCCACCTTGCTGGTAACTACTGTTTTATTTTCTATCTGTATATATTTTTGTATATATTTTGACCTTTTTAAAAAATATTTCACATATAAATGAGATCATGCAATGTTTTTCTTTCTGTATCTGGCTTATTTCACTCAGCATAATGTCCTTCAGGTCCATTTGTGTTGTGGCAAATGGCAGGATCTCTTTTTTGTTTTTAATACTTTAAGTTCTGGGATACATGTGCAGAACATGCAGGTTTGTTACATACGTATACACATGTCATGGTGGTTTTCTGCACCCATTAACCCGTCATCTACATTAGGTATTTCTCCTAATGCTATTCCTCCCCTAACCTCCAAACCCCGGACAGGCCCCAGTCTGTGATGTTCCCCTCCCTGTGTCCATGTGTTCTCATTGTTCAACTCCCACTTATGAGTGAGAACATGCATTGTTTGGTTTTCTGTTCCTGTGTTTGCTGAGAATGACGATTTCCAGCTTCATCCATGTCCCTGCAAAGGACAAGAACCCATCCTTTTGTATGACTGCATAGTATTCTATGGTGTATATGTGCCGTATTTTCTTTATCCAGTCAATCACTGATGGGCATTTGGGTTGGTTCCAAGTCTTTGTTATTGTGAACAGTGCTGCAA
Source organism: Mandrillus leucophaeus (assembly GCF_000951045.1). NCBI lineage: Eukaryota > Metazoa > Chordata > Mammalia > Primates > Cercopithecidae > Mandrillus > Mandrillus leucophaeus. The sequence continues at coordinate 2,408,564 of NW_012100654.1, read as the reverse complement.
TAAACATACATGTGCATGTGTCTTTATAATAGAATGATTTATAATCCTTTGGGTATATACCCAGTAATGGGATTGTTGGATCAAATGGTATTCCTGGTTCTAGATCCTTGAGGAATCGCTACACTGTCTTCCACAATGTTTGAACTAATTTGCACTCCCACCAACAGCGTAAAACTGTTCCTATTTCTCCACATCCTCTCCAGCATCTGTTGTTTCCTGACTTTTTAATGACTGCCATTCTAACTGGTGTGAGATGGTATCTCATTGTGGTTTTGATTTGCATTTCTCCAATGGCCAGGGATGATGAGCTTTTTTTCATGTTTGTTGGCCACATAAATGTCTTCTTTTGAGACATGTCTGTTCATATCCTTTACCCACTTTTTGATGGGGTTGTTTGTTTGTTTCTTGTAAATTCGCTTGAGTTTTTTGTAGATTCTGGATATTAGCCCTTTGTCAGATGGATAGATTGCAAAAATTTTCTCCCATTCTGTAGATTGCCTGTTTACTCTGATGATAGTTTCTTTTGCTGTGCAGAAGCTCTTTAGTTTAATTAGATCCCATTTGTCAGTTTTGACTTTTGTTGCCATTGCTTTTGGTATTTTAATCATAAAGTTTTTGCCCATGCCGATGTCCTGAATGGTATTGCCTAGGTTTTCTTCTAGGGATTTTAGGTTTTAGGTTTTAAAAATGTTTAAGTCTTTAATACATCTTGAGTTAATTTTTGTTTAAGGTGTAAGGAAGGGGCCCACTTTCAGTTTTCTGCATATGGCTAGCCAGTTTTCCCAACACCATTTATTAAATAGGAAATTCTTTCCCCATTGCTTGTTTTTTAAGGCTGAATAATATTTCTCTGTGTGTGTGTGTGTGTGTGTGTGTGTGTGTATCACAGATTCTTTAACCATTTGTCCATCAGTAACACTTAGGTGTTTCCATATCATGCTATTGTAAATAATACTGCAATGAACATGGGGGTGCAGATATTTTAAGAAAAGCTGACTTCATTACCTACCCAGAAGAGAAGTATATACCCAGAAGAGGGATTATTGGGTCATATGATAATTCCATTCTTAATTTATTTGGGAACCTCCATACTGTTTTCCACAATGTCTATACAAATCTACATTCCCACCAACATGTACTAGGGTTCCCTTTTTTTAACACCCTTGCCAACATTTGTTATCTCTTATTTTTTATTTTTATTTTTTTTTTGCTGTCTCCCTGTCTGGAAATTGAACCCCGATATCTTATTTTTTTCATAATAGCCATCCTAACAGTTGTGATATGCAAATTTTTATCAAAGAGGAGCAACTAAGAGGTGATTGGTTGGTGTGGTAGGTGGTACTGGACCAGCCAGCTTACCCATTGTCTCATCACATGAGCTTTGATCCCTTCCCAAGAGTTACATAGCATATTTAATAAATTCTTGGAGTCCTCCTGTACACCAGGCTTTGAAATCAAGCATAGAATTTTCCTTATATGGAGCTCGCAGTCTCTAGGGTTAATGCTCAAAATCCTCTCCTCCCTGGACTGTTGGCAATCATTTCCTCTCAGATTTTAGTCTAACGTCTCTTGCTAGAGGGATCTTTCTTTTACTGTTTTTCTTTGTGTGTGTGTGTGTGTGTGTGTGTGTGTGTGTGTGTGTGTTTTGAGACAGAGCCTTGCTCTGTCACCCAGTCTGGAGTGCAGTGGCGTGATCTCGGCTCACTGCAGCCTCCATCTCCCAGGTTCAAGTGATTTCTTGCCTCAGCCTCCTGAGTAGCTGGGACTACAGGCCTGTGCCACCACATCTGACTAGTTTTTGTATTTTTAGTAGAGATGGGGTTTCACCATGTTGGCCAAGCTGGTCTTGAACTCCTGACCTCAGGTTATCGGTCTGCCTCAGCCTCCCAAAGTGTTGGGATTACAGGCATGAGCCACTGCACCCGGCCTCTTTTCCATTTTTTTTTAAATTAATAGTTCTTTTCTGACTAATAAAAGAAATACATGCTTATTCAAAAAAATTTGGAAAAATGACAACAGTATAAATATAAATCATCATCTAGACATATTCAGTGTTGAAATTTTGATATATTTTCTTCTAGACCCTTTTAAAAATAGTATAATTAATCATAGAATACTTAAAGTTTAAGTTCTGTTTCTCTTTACTATCACATCAGAGACATTGTCCCAAATTATGAAAATATCTTTGGAGCATTAAGACTGACATTTCTAAGTCTTAAAACATGTTATTTCCCTGCTTACAACTGTCCCATCATTGGTCTTAGAAGGTAAAGTTTCTACTTCTTTATTTTTAATTTAATTTTTATTTTTTATTTAGTAGAGATGGGGTCTCACTATGTTGCCCAGGCTCGATTCAAACTCCTGAGCTCAAATGATCCTCCCACCACAGCCTCCCAAACTGCTGGCATTACAGGCATGAGTCACCATTCCCGGCCAAGTCTCTACTTCTGAATGCCATGCAGGCAAGGTTCCTTATGATCTGATCCCTGCAAAGTTCTCCAGGATTCTATTTTCACTCCTCACTCCCTCTTCCTTTAATACCTAGTCACCCAGACTCACAGGACACACAGTTATTTGACAACCCCCTTCCCTCACACTCTGTACTCTGCCCACACCAGGCTACTTTCAGGTTCCCAGGCTGCCCCCATGTCATTCGCTCTTTCACCCTATATTCACAATGCTGCTCCTGCCTAGAATGTCCTCCCGTTGGCATATCCAGTGAAGCTCTCCTTATTTATCCGTTCTCAGTTCGAGCATTGCCTCTTTCATTAAGTCTTTCCTTTGCTTCTCCACCCCACCATAGAGCCACCTGCTCCTTTTGTTCATCCTCCATTGTACCCTGTCTCTCTACAAGAGACCCATTTTGGCTTAGATTATGGAGGCCAGGGAGCCTTGTCTTATTCATCCTAGTTTCTCCAGCACTTTGCAAATATTTAGCATGTAGTAGATGTTCAATAAATATTTGCCTGAATTCAAATCAGTGGTTACAATACTATGTGATGAATGCCGTGCAGGGAGTGTGAAAAGAGTGTTTACAGGTGCACAGCGGAGGGGCAGGTTATGAGTATATGGTCTCAGATCCAGCGCCCAGGAAATGTGCTCATTTTAAATATGGGGATGACCTTCCTCCACACTTCATCACATATTTGAATCTATTTGCATTTCTATTCCCCATCCTTGGATCGACTATGGGAACATTTGTTGCTCTATCCCCATATACCTTTCCCTTTGTCCTCTGAGACTACTTGTGCCCTGAGCTCCAGGTGGGACAGAAGTCCTCACTGTGGCAGAAACCTGGCCACCACTGCCTTTTTTCTCCCAGGAGCAGAACAGACAATTTTAGGTCAGCTGTAGTTGCCCTTAGCTGGGGCTCAGTATCCCAGCTCTAGCATGGGTAGGTAGGTCTTCAGAGGCAATCACTCTTGAATTATTACAAGCATTAAAATCAAACTCATTGTTTTAGGCAGACTACCTAGCATATAGCCTTAGCCAAATTCTTTCTTTCTCTTGTCCTTCTCTATCACTGTTGCCATCCCAGCGAGTCCTCCCCTGGAGATAACTTGGACTACTTTGCTCATAGAACAGGTCAGGTAGGAGGAGATGGAAGTATTTCCCCATTTGACAGAATGGACTCCTCAGATGTTCTTTGTTCTGTAGAAAGGTTGAGAGTGGACCACAAGAAGTTGGATGCTCCATGGGAGTGCCTGTGGGCAGAGATGTCACCCTGGGAAGGGGTAGGAGCACAGAGGATACCACTGAGCAGCAATTCACTAGAGGAAAACATTCATTTCTTCTAAGGGCAAAGGGATGGACCTGTGAATGAACTTCAGCAGTATCTAATGGTCAAGTGAGCCTATAAACCAGGGCTTGTTTCCCAGGCATTGCAGTCACCATGCTACCACTCAACAGGCTGCAGAATAAAGGCTGAAACAGGACAATGAGGAGAAGGAGAGGGAAAGTAAAAGGCATGTAATCAGATCAATCACCAGCTGGGCCCATCTGCCCAGGAGCCTGTCTCTGGTGATGGCACCAGGAGACATGTCATTGGAATGCCTGCCTGTGTGCTTGGTTGTCAAGCCTCAGCACCAGACACTCTCATTTCCTTAATGACAGGTTACAGATCCTGTATCTATAAATTGAGCTAAACCCTTCTTGACCTTTCCATATTTTTAGCCTATACTGCTGCTCTGGATATAACAACTTCCATGGCCGATTACTTGTTCTGTGAATACCTTTATCTCAAGTTAAAAGAAATTCTCTCTCAAATTTGAAGACCCTGCCCTCTTAGTTTCAGTTTCTAGTGTTGGTAACAAATTCATGTTTAGCCCTTGGCACATTTTGTCAGTTTGAGGGTGGGGGGGATGGAAGAAGTTTGATATCTCTGCTGTGTTATGTTTTTCAGATTCAAATCTTTATATTCTCCATCTTTTTTATAAAATGGACCAACAGGAACCTCATTGCTTTTTTATTTATTTCTCTGGACCTTTCTTTTCTACCTCTGTTTAGCCTATGTTAAAATAGAGCAACTAAGAGCATTGTGACAAATACTCCAAGTGCAGCTCACTGAAGGCCAGGCTGAAGCCTTTACCTCCTACTGCCTTTTTGGACTGCATTTTTTAAAATCTTTGTGACTTTAACCTTAGGGCTAATGTTTTCAAAAACTACTAAATGAAACTGTTTCTGTTAGCTGCAGTAGCTGGTTTAGACAGGCATCTTGTAAGGGCAGTTTAGGGCCAGGCACGGTGTCTCACACCTGTAATCCCGGCACTTTGAGAGGCTGAGGTGGGAGTATCACTTGAGCCCAGGAGTTCAAGACCATCCTGGGCAACGTAATGAGACCCCTGTCCCTACAGAAAAAAAAAAAAAAAAAA
>NW_012100654.1:2389137-2403524 GCF_000951045.1 Mandrillus leucophaeus | reverse complement strand
GGATGGATGGATGGATGGATGGATGGATGGATGGACAGACGGATGGATGAACGGACGGACGGACGGAGAGCGAGAGAGAGAGAGAGAGAGAGAGAGAGATTCTGGCTGGGTGCATTGGCTCATGCTTGTAATCCCAACACTTTGGGAGACTGAAGCGGGAGGATCACTTGAGCCCAGGAGTTCAAGACCAGCCTGGGCAACATAATGAGACCTTGTCTCTAAAATAATAATAATAATAATAATAATAATAATAAAAATAAAGAATGGCCTTAGATTAGTCTTTCATTGTTTGTTTTACAGTTGCCCAACTTGACCTTACTCTCCAGCTTTACTGTGTATCCACACTACTCCTGCCAATTTGCATAATGAAATGCTAAATGTCACTGTGTAATCCTTCTTCCAGGACACTTGTAAAAGTGTTAAGATTGACTCCATTTTGAGTATTTTTATTGTTAATAGTTCCATCCATGGGGACAGGGGAAAACCTCATCATCATAGGACATTTTTAACTTTTCAAAGGCGTTGTACAGCTATTATCTCTGCCTATTCCTTAGAAATCTGCAGAGAGGGAAAATTTAATTTGAAAACTGAGAAAAACTGAAGCATGGAACAATTTTAGCTATCTCACATAAATCATTCAGTGACTAGCAGATCTGGGATTCAAATTTAGGTTCTTTTACCCTTAGTTCCCTCTATAGTACCACATTCGCCCTTTTCACTTGTTTTGTGTAACTGCATATTTGGTATAGAATTGCAATCATTATCATTACCTCTGGAGCTCTTACCTAGAGATAGTCACTTTGACAATTTCATTATGTCTGAGAAATTGGCAGCACATAGATGCCAAGTACATCCTGGTTGCCTGAGAAGGTGGCAGCTCTGGGCTCCCTGCTGCAGGAGGATAAAGTCTCTGGTCTCCTAGTGCTTCACTGTGGTTTGGTGAGAACAGCCTTGGCTACTGATTTTCCATGTTGTCTATGGCTAGGCTGGGAGGACACAGGGATTCCAAATGACTTTTCAAAGTACACTTTTCTAAGGCTGTTTTTTCTTTCTTTTCAGAGTCTAGAAGGAGGCTCATACCGGGGGAGCTTGAAAGACCCTGCGGGCTGCCTGAATGAGGGGATGGCCCCACCCACACCTCCTAGAAACCCAGAAGAAGAACAGAAAGCCAAGGCCCTGAGAGGCAGGATGTAAGTGGCTTCCCCAGATTTCTCCCTGTGGTGCACACGTGAGTGTGGTGGACAATGAGCAAAGGTTGGGGAGAATTCGAGAGGGGTTCCCCACACTGTTTTCACTGACATCATTCATTCTAAGAGTCAGATCTGTGCAGCATAGCACTGATAAACATTGAGCCACTTCGGCACTGACTTGATTGAAGTTTAGGCTAAAGTATATTCTGTGAGATAGCAGCTATTACTGACAGACTGTGGTTATAGGTCTGTTAGAAATTTAAAACAAGGTGATAAAAGGAAAATGGTAAAGTTGAGGAAACTATGAGACTGTTACTGAGGGCCTGTAGAATCAGAGAATCTCTGACCGCGGCAGAAAGTCTGATAGTGGTCACCTAAGAAAACATTTCCCCAAATGTGGGAAAGTTATATGTAGAGGAAGGAGCTGTTGTACCACCAAGCAGGTCCCGTCTCTACTCCTTCTCCAAAGGTTTTAATTTTGCATCTGTTTCTGGGATTAGTTTCTTTTTTTTTTTCTTTTTTTTTTTTTTTTTGAGATGGAGTCTCGCTGTGTCGCCCAGGCTGGAGTGCAGTGGCCAGACCTCAGCTCACTGCAAGCTCCGCCTCCCGGGTTTTTATGCCATTCTCCTGCCTCAGCCTCCCGAGTAGCCAGGACTACAGGCGCCCGCCACCTCGCCCGGCTAGTTTTTCGTATTTTTTAGTAGAGACAGGGTTTCACCGTGTTAGCCAGGATGGTCTCGAACTCCTGACCTCGTGATCCGCCCATCTCGGCCTCCCAAAGTGCTGGGATTACAGGCTTGAGCCACCGCGCCCGGCGGGATTAGTTTCAAGAGAACTTCTTCTCCACTTTGAATAGTTAGTGGTAAAATATAATTCATAGTGCAGAACAATCCCGTGTTATGCAAGAGTTATCTATGTTGATATGAAGTCAATCTATTATTTGAGCTGATCAAGAATATACCAGATACCACTAGTACAAAAGCAGAACTCCTCCAAAACTTCCTTTTCTTTCTTTTTTTTTTTTTTTTTTGAGACAAGGTCTTGCTTGGTCACACAGACTAAAGTGCAGTGGCATGATCATAGATCACTGCAGCCTTGACCTCCTGGGCTCAAGGGATCCTCTCGCCTCAGCCTCCCAAGTAACTGGGACTACAGGTGTGCACCACCATACCTGGCTAATTATTTTATTTTCTGTAGAGATGGAGCCTCGCTTTGTTGCCCTGGCTGGTCTGAAACTCCTAGGTTCAAGTAATCCTCCTGCCTCAGCCTGCCAAAGTGCTGAGATTGCAGGCAGGATCCACCGCACTTGGCCAACTTTTGTTTTCTTGTTTAGGGTTTGGCTCTATGTTGGAAACAGAGCTACTGATGAGTCTTAGACATAGCTCAGCATGTGAGAGATTATAAGCAGTAGCAAGAATTGGGGAGGCAGGTGTGAAAGGTCCCTCCCTGTTGTTAATTAGCCTGCCTCTCACTCTCAAATTCATCACTCCTTTAGCCTGGCCACAGACAGGAAAACTAGCAAAAATAAGTCAGACCAGGTCCTTCTGTTACCTGGAAATGTACAAAGTGTCTATTTATGAGTTTTTGTTTCCTAGGAAACAAAAGTGAGAACATCACAGTGAAGGCCTGGTGTGAAAGCAGGGCTATCATATCACTTCTTAGTGGAGATGAACAAGTGGCATGTAAATCCTGTAATTCCATATTTACCCACTCAGCTTTGTGAGTACTCAAGGGGAACCCGAAGAAATTGGTAAATGGGATAGAGGTTGAGAAATGCCATCCGCAAAGGGAAATTTCCTAGGACTTGCACAAAACTGAGTCTCCTTAGTTTCTCAGGTTATTACACAGATGAGGCCGTGTTGGAGCTGATGTCTTAGTCCTTTGTCAAGCCAAAACAAAGCTTAAGTCAGGAAGGTGACCTCTGAGGTGGCAGGTGACCCTGGGCAAAGCCAGTCACTACTCTTAGCATATAGCTTGAACTGGCCTTTGAGCAGTCATTTAAGCCATTGTCCAGACACAATAGGCCACAAAAGTTTGCTGTCTCTTTTGCCCACTTCACTCATCTCTTCTCCCTCTTCTCATTCTTGCCAAAATCCACACCTCTTCACATCCTGAACTATCCTGGAAATACAACTGTTAGAGTATCTCATTCCTCTTACTATATCTCATCCTTGTTCTATCCTGCTGTACTTTATGGTCATGATGAAAGGGTGGTGTCGAGGTGTTTCACTGTTAACCATATATGAGGCCAGAGGCTGAGGGGTGTAGAGAACCAAGACTCAATCCAGAAGATGGCAGCAGGGCATCAAAGGTTTAAATGAGAGCTCCACGGAGAAAAGATGAACACAAATAGTCATTTGTCCAGGAGAAGAAAAAAGTTGAGAATGGAGTTATTTGTCTTCAAGTTTTAGTCATTCATTCAACAAATACTGGTCTAACACCAGTTATGTACCATCAGTGGGATACATCACTGAATAAGACAAATAATAACAACAAAAGTCTTTGCTCTCATGGCAAGTTTAAATTCTAGTGGGAGAAATCAGACAATAAACAAAATAAATTATGTAGTATGTTGGAAACATGAAAAAGAAAAAAAAATAGAGCAGTGTAAGGGAGATCCAGAGAAAAAATGAGGCCATGTTGCCATTTTAAATGGCCCTGGCATTTGCACAAAGACTGGGGGAGGTAAGGAATTAGCCATAGAGAAAAAGTGTTCTCGAGAGAGAGAACAGCCGGTGCAATGAATCTAAGAGATTTTCTGTGGAAGACCAGCCATTCCCTATCTCTGTGAAAGGAGGTTAGAAGTGGTTCTAACATGTAGCTGAAATAATTTTAGTTGGCCCAAAGAATAACATTTGTTTGTAAATAACTTCTACTAATAAGAACTTACCATGAAAAACATGCCTTGTTGTCAGTTCATTTGGCAATTAATTGTGCACTGCCTTGCGATGCCTGCAATTTAAATCCCTGATGTCACTTTTCAGAATGTCTTTTAATACGTCGTGGTCTCCCCAGGTACTTCATTAACCCTTCAAGGGAAAAGATGACAGGTCCACTAGCAGCACCTAATACAGTTCCCTTCTCTAGAGGCTGAGAAGCCAAAGATAGTCCTCATCTGTCAGCAAATAGCTTAGGATAAAAATATCGCTTGGAGACAGAGAGCTGGACTTCATCTCCAGAGGGCCCTCCCAGCCCCACATTCCCACTCTAACTTTCCTGTGGGTTTTCTTTTGCCACTTTCTACTAGGCAGTAACTTGGGCCATGGTAAAGATATATTTAAATGCTTTTATTTGGCCTTGCCAGTTCCTTCCTGTGGCCTAAAACACATGATTGTCTGTGCTGGAGAGGGAGCTGTTGGAAGTGCTGGGTGCACTGATAAAGAAGCGTGTGTTCCTCTGCTTCCTCCCCATTGCCCAGAGGCCCCAGCCCCAGGAATGTGGTGGCTTCTGGGGCTATACAGAGCAAGAATTTCAGATGAATTGCTTCCTGGGTTCAAAATGGTTACCACCCTTGTGCTGGGGTCCCACTTTGACATCTCAGAACTTTATCCCTTCTGCTACTTGGGCCCAAAATGCAATTGTGTGGTCCCAGGCAAAACTCGTTCCAATCAGATTGGAAGAGTGTGACTCCAGTAGGTTGCACAGCACCACCCTGCCCCTGTGCACAACTATTAGCATTTTATGTAAAGCTCTTTAGCGTCTGGACAAAAGACAGAAAGAGTGTTTGGGTTTGAGGCTTCAGGGACTCCCAAGAGCCAGTCAGGGTAGTTTACCAGGCAGTGGGCTGCTGGGAAAGAGCATGATTTTTGGACTCTTAAACAACTGGGTTCAAATCCTGGCTCTGCTACTCACTTTATAATCATGGTCAGGCTACCTAATCTTTCTGTCTCCGCATTTTCATTTATATAAAATAGGCTTTACAATACCTACCTTATTATAAGCATGGGAAAACCCAGATGAAGGGAGTGGCACATAGTGTGGTAGAAAGAATTAACAAGAAAGAAACCAAGAGAGCAAATGTCCTTGTAATTGTTAAATCCTGCATCCTGGAGAAGGTAGGGATGCATTAAAGGTATGATTTTGGTGTGTCTGCAGTCCATCTTTCTGGCCTTGACTGGGGATCTTCCAGGCCAGTTACCATGGATACCTATCTGAATAATTGCAACTTCCATATCTTAAAAGCTTCACTTGGTATCTATCCATGTCTTGGAGGAGTTACAGGTTGGTAATCAAATTGTCTTTCTCCTCTTGTTAAGTGAAGAATGGAGCTGAAATGAAGGAAGAAAAGTCTCATCTTGATCCCCCGCCGACACTGGCCTCAAAGCTTTCAGAACTCAGTTTTGCCAAAATGGTTGCCATTCTTTCTGCCCTGTGTCTATATAATTGTTCAGTTGTAGGTGAGGGAGAAACACGTGAAGAATAGAAAGAAGAATGCTAGGTGCTGAGTGTCATTTTTTGTGTGACTATTGTATGTCACCTGGGGACGTCCTTTCTGACCTTGGTGTCCTCAGCCCTTCAATAGGGCCTTCTGTAGGGAAAGCATCCGTAAGCATCTTTCCCAGGAGATAAATGTGGGTGTTTTAGGGGATCTTGTCATAAAGGTGCCAAAGTAACTTTTCTGTGAACTTAAAGTAAAGATTTTTGGCTTAACAATGAAGAGGAACACTCATTGTTCTTAATCTCCTGCTCAGGTTTGTCCTGAATGAGCTGGTACAGACAGAGAAAGACTATGTCAAGGATCTGGGCATTGTGGTGGAGGTAAGTAGAGGGTTCCAGGTGGGTCTGTGGTCACCCAACCAGGAGCACATTGGACTCTACCTAGGCCAAGGTGTTTTAATGTGATGGTTACATATACTTTACTGTCTGAGCACTTGCAGAAATGAAAATAAAAATGGTAATAAGTAGAATATGTAGGCAATATTTTTCTTTTCCCCTTGAAATAAGCTATTTAGAGGGAGGTAGAGGCCCGAATGTTATAGCATTTCGGGGAGCCTCTTGGTTAGAGTGGAACTCATTCCACTTTGTTTTAGGTGACCAAGCTATTGTCTTAAGAGCTTTTCTTTGATGTTTAACTATGTGGACATATATTCTTCAGAGCTATGAGCCACATAGGCATAAAACAGGTCATTCTTAGTGGAATCTTAGGGCTTGTACATTTCCATAGATTTTAAGGATAAGTGTTATAGCTAGCAAAAACACAGATAAAAGGAAAACCCACCAATGAGCAAGGTTGACAGGTCCACAGTTAAAAGTCAACTTGGTAGTAAATTAAACAACTCTAGCTCTGTAGGAATTCACTTACGAGGAACTTAGACACTTGGATGAAAAAAAACCTGAGAAAATAAATGGCTAATTTGAGTGACTTAGAGCCCTATTGTTAATCATCTTGAAAGAACATGAAGTCTACAAATTATATGGCTACATTGCCTGCTGCTTCCTTACATTTAACCTGAGTCCCCATCCTGTGAAATCTGCTGACTTAGGGTTTTATATTTGCTTACCTGAACCTTGGATAAACAGATTAACCAGGCATATAGAAGACCTGAATTTTGACTTATGGAAAGTTATTCTTGTCTTTTTGTGGGGCTGGGGGGGTGGAAGAGGTACAGCAGCTTCCATGTGCGGTCCAGCCCAGGAGTAGAGGACGAGGGAATCTGGAGACTGGGAGGCTGAACTGCAGGGAACTCAGACATCAGCGGTGCGATTATGGGACAAGTCATCCAACACCCAGGTGCCTGGGTTTTCTTGTCTGTCAGATGGAGATAATGCTACCTGTCCAACCTCCAAACCTGATGTTAAACCAAAAATGAAATTCTATATGATCGCATTTTATAGACTATAAAGTATTAGCATAGTAAGACTTACTTCTAGGCCAGATGTATCTAATTCTGAGCCTTTACAGACCTGATTAACTTGGACTGGGAGAAGGAAGAGGGACAGCTTATTGTTTTCTTCTGTGCTCTGCTTTCTTAAGGGGACTGGAGACAAAGAAGGGGATGCTGAAACTCATAAAAGTTTTGTCCTTTGCTCTGCACCGGGGGTAAAAGACCTGGTTGAATAGTGAGAAACCATAGAAGCATTTGTCCTCAAACTCACGCAGAGAGTGTAGGCTCGCAGGGGTGCTGTGGTGTGCGGCACGGCCCAGAAAGCTTTCCTCTGAAAATATGCTACTAACCATTGCCTTTGCTGCTGCAGGGCTTCATGAAGAGAATAGAAGAAAAGGGTGTCCCTGAGGATATGCGAGGAAAGGACAAAATCGTGTTTGGAAATATTCATCAGATTTATGACTGGCATAAGGAGTAAGTGTTAACGCTGCCCCGAGGATCCAGTGTCCTGGGAACCCAGGACTTGCGTCCTCTTCCTGCATCTGATTCAAGGGGTAGGGCTTAGGGGAGAGTCTTCTGTCACTCATCTTATTATTGAGAAATAATACAGTTCTGAATAATGTGGCTTCCTTCTCTTATCCCCTTTCTCCTTTTAGTTTTTTCCTGGCGGAACTGGAAAAGTGTATCCAGGAGCAAGACAGATTGGCACAGCTCTTTATTAAGCATGTGAGTGTCTCCCATCACCTTCTCCCCAACTCCTTCACTAGGCTCATTTATATTCATTTTAAAATCCTGGCCAGGCACAGTGGCTCACACCTGTAATTCCAACACTTCAAGAGGCCAAGGTGGGAGGATTGCTTGAGCCCAGGAATTGAGACCAGCCTGGGCAACATAGCGAGGCCCCCATCTCTACAAAGAATTTAAAAATTAACCAGGGCTGGTGGCACATGCCTATAGTCCTAGCCACTTGGGGGCTGAGGCAGGAGGATCGCTTGAGCCCGGGAGGTCAAGACTGCAGTGAGCCGTGACGGCCCCACCCTGCACTCCAGCCTGGGTGACAGGGCGAGACCCTGTCTCAGAAGAAAAATAAATAAAATTTCTTCTCTTCTGCTCTTCCTTGACTGACTTTCCTTCTCAGCCCTCTCTGAGTCTTTTTGTTTGTTTTTTTGACCACCATGGCAATTTGGAAAGTGGCTCTTGCCCACCACATTTATATCCCTGGTATTCAGCTGCCTTGGTGCCTCCCCAAGTGTGCCTTTGTCCTTCGTTCACGTGGAGGCCAGCATGGCACTCTGAGATTGAACAAAAGGCACAAGATGCCTGACTGTCCGCATGTCTCTCTCTGTTCTTTCAGGAACGGAAACTGCACATCTACGTGTGGTACTGTCAGAATAAGCCACGCTCAGAGTACATCGTTGCTGAGTATGACACCTACTTTGAGGTAAGCTGTGCGGGCTTTGCTGAACTAGGATGGGAGGAAAACTCAGGCCAAGACAGCCACTTTCAGAAATACCAGACATCATCCATCCATAGGTGACCCCCACACAGCACCGTTGACCCCTTCATGGCAGGAATAGCTGCCTCAACAAAGAAAGCAGCTTCTTAGCTAAATTTTCATGAGCACCTTCACTTGAGAGGAGCTGAGGTGGCCCAGTCTGGGTTCTCATTTGAGAAGCCCCTATTTGCAAAATCAGCCTGAACACAGAGACGATTTGAGAAGCTCCAGTTCTTCTTAAGTGACCCTGGAGCAGATTGTACCCACCAGTCCCCCAGGGACCACTTACTGAGGAGCCTTCTGTTGGTTGAAGGGGTTGCAGCCACTTCCTAGTCTCTGCTTGGCCTAGCCTGGAAGGATTGATTTTGCAGGCAGAAAGGCAACACTGTCACTTAGAAAGAGCGCTCAGCTGAGTGTTGGGAGATCTGAGTTTAGGGCCCTGCTCCATAGGCTTGTGTGTCAAGGAGAAGCCCCTTTTCCCTGCTTTTGCCCTGAAGCAGTGGAGAGAATAAGGCCCCTCCAGCTTGTCTCCCAGGACTGGGGTGAAGACCAAGGTGTGGAAGTACTCATTGTAAAAGCATGGGAGGAAGGCAGGAAGCCAGTGGTGATGTGTGTTACGTGTTGTTCATAACAAGTGAACGGTCCTCTAGGCAATTTTACCTCTCACATTGCTTAAAGATTCTTCAGCTTCATTGGAAAACATGCAGACCTGTCTTCCACGCCTTTGAACCCTGATTCAGAGCACCCGAGTTCTTCAGTTCCTTTTTCTTCTAATATTGCTGCCTGTGTTTCAGGAGGTAAAACAGGAGATAAATCAGAGGCTGACACTGAGTGACTTCCTCATCAAGCCCATTCAGAGAATAACAAAATACCAGTTGCTCCTCAAGGTAAGAAGCTGGGAGCCTGGGTCAGGGCTGGAGAAGGGTCCCTCAGGCTCAGAGCAGGCTCAGAGCAGGTTAGCGTAGTGCTAGGCGTTCTGCCTCTACCACACTGTCCCAAAGGACTGTGAACTGTGGGAGGGGTGGTAGGGACGTGGGAACTTTTATCCGACTGCTGGTTACTCCATCAGCTTTGCCCCCAGATAAACTGCATGACTGTTCTTCCTGCCCTTAAGGTGGCAGGTTGTTACTTGATTTTCCTTTTTCAATTCACATTCTTACTTTGTCTCAATCATTGACTTGATACCTTTAAAAAATAATAAGAATATAAAATCAGAGTGAACTACAAGGGACAAAGAAAGGGAAAGACAAGGCTTTAGAAACCTTAGAGTAGTAATACCTAAAATTTGATTTTATATATATATATATTTAAATATAAAATCATTATATTTTACATATAATCAATATATATTATCAAATATTATATATATTTATTTATATTTGAGGCAGGGTCTCACTCTGTCACCCAGGCTGCAGTGCAGTGGCACCGTCATAGCTCACTGCAGCCTCAAATGCCTGAGCTCAAGCGATCTTCCCTTCTCAGCCTCGCACGTAGCTAGGACAACAGGTGCATGCCATCATGCCTGGCTAATTTTTTATTTTTTCGTAGAGACAGGGTCTCACTATGTTGCCCAGGCTGGTCTCAAACTCCTGGCCTCAAGCAATCCTCCCACCTCGGCCTCCCAAAGTGTTGAGATCATAGGCATGAGCCACTGTGCCCAGCCTAATTATATTTTAAACAATGGCTTAACTTGATTCATCTTATGGAACTCAGAGGCTAAATAGGAAAGAGAGACTTAACTTTCCTTTCTCTCCTTTCTTGTCATAATCCCCCTTTCCTTCTGTCTTCCCTCCCTCTCACTCTTCCTTCCCCCATAGCTTTGAAATTTTGAGGCTGAGTGCAGTTGCTCACATCTGTAATGCCAGCACTTAGGGAGACTGAGGCAGGTGGATCACCTGAGGTCAGAGTTCGAGACCAACCTGGCCAACCCAAAAATTAGCTGGGTGTGGTGGCACTCGCCTGTAATCCCAGCTACTCAAGAAGCTGAGGCAGGAGAATTGCTTGAACCTGGGAGGCAGAGGTGACAGTGAGCCGAAATCGCACCACTGCACTCCAGCCTGAGCAACAGAGTGAGACTCTGTCTCAAAAAAAAAGGAAAAAAAAAAGAAAGAAACAAAGTAAGAAAAGAAAAGAAAAAAGAAAAAGAAATTTTGAATATTCTGGGAGTTCTCTCTCTGTTATTACATCTTACATGACTCGTAATTTCATTTCTCAGCTACTCTAAACCGTTGCACCTCTGCTGGGAAGGAAAGTCTCCAGGGTGTTATTGTATTTTTATGATAAGTTGTTTCCCCGCTGTTTTACTAATTTTACCCCTTCCCACACTCCCCTGCTTCCCCTACTTGTTAGGACTTCCTGAGATACAGTGAGAAGGCTGGTTTGGAGTGCTCAGATATCGAGGTGAGTTTTCTGCTTGTAATGCTTGCTGTTCTTAGGGGCCACATTGGTTATCTCTCTCTAGAGGGGATAAGATTGTCTCAGGAAGACCATGGATCCAGGTGCATCCCTCTCGGACAGTAAGAGGCTCTTGTAAACAGCTTTGTACCTGCTTGAGGAATGGCAAGTGTTAACACAGCGTTTCCTAGAACTCGATAACGTCTGTCCTGGGGTGGACTACAGCTGAGCCCCACTGGTGTTCTTTAGGCTCCTGGTGACACATAGTAGGAAAGGGTTACCCCTTAATATCCTTCAGAGATTAGATGTAAGTTGCACAAAAGCCTCAGTAGGCAATTTTATTCGTGAAGGCAAGTATTATTTGAGTCAAACATATGAAGTATTCCATTTTCACCTCCCTATCCAAACCCTGCAGACTACGTCCAAGTGAAGTCCTTTGAGACAATGTCACCATGGGATTATTTTAAGCCAGAGAGGTTACAGACCATTCTGACAGATTATTTTAGTTTAAGACCTCTAGTGGCTCACAAGCCAGGCTAAGCTGTTGCCTGGGCAGCCAGGAAGCAACAGAGAGAAGAAAGAAAATCTGAGAAGGCAAGGGACTTGATGAACAAAAACAGGAAGGTAGGGAAAGGAGGAGCTGAGTAATATTCCCTCAACATATGCTCAATGACTGACATGGAGCCCCTGTGCTGAGGACCAACACCCCCTCTCTGGAACAGAAAGCCCCATACTCTCTGAGTGGACAGCAGGCACCAGCGTCCCTTCCTAGAATAAAGGGGCCACCAGAGACGAAGTCCCTGTTTTCCAGCACTGAAATACCAAGAGCTTCCTGCCTGAGTGCTGTTCCCCCTCCTGAGTGACGATTGTTCTTTCCCACAGAAAGCAGTGGAGTTAATGTGCCTTGTTCCCAAACGTTGCAATGACATGATGAATCTAGGACGTCTGCAAGGCTTCGAGGTGAGTCTTTAAGAATGCGTCTAAGCCCACTCTCTCCAGGACAGTAGAAGTCCAAGCTGTTGCGGCTTCCTCCCTCCGAAGCCCTGTGTCCTGCCTCTGCCTCCTTCATTCACTCACCACTATGCCTTCATGCCTGGGCCCCTCTGGTTCACAGTCCTGGAAGATGCATCTCTTTAGGAAGTCCAGCAGTAGGGAGGTCATAAGAAGTTACAGAGCATTTGGCCAAACCAAAGTCAGAATTCCAAGGAGATTGGAGAGACCCAGAGGTCTTTTTTTTTTTTTTTTTTGAGATGGAGTTTTGCTCTCGTTGCCCAGGCTAGAGTGCAATGGCGACACAACCTCTGCCTTCCGGGTTCAAGCGATTCTCCTGCCTCAGCCTCCCAAGTAGCTGGGATTACAGGCATGCGCCACCACGCCTGGCTAATTTTTTGTATTTTTAGTAGAGACAGGGTTTCTCCATGTTGGTCAGGCTGGTCTTGAACTGACCTCAGGTGATCCCCTGCCTCAGCCTTCCAAAGTGCTAGGATTACAGGCATGAGCCACCACTCCCAACTGTTTCCTTTTTTTTTTTTTTTTTAACAAGCACATCAATCATATTCTATTAGGGCTCACTTGCATGACTACTTCACTTTAACTTGATTGCCTCCGTAAAGACCCCATTTCCCAATAAGGTGACATGCTGACATTCTGGCAATTAGGGGCCAGGACTTCAACATAGGAATTGATGAGGGGCATGGAAGGAGAGAAAACACAATTCAGCCCATAACAGTGAACCTTTGAAGAGCAAATTGACTTTCTAATTTAAACTGAATAACTGACTGTTATTAATGTATATCCAAACCTAATAAATTAGCCACACATAATATGTTTTTAAGATTAATATGATAAAATTGGAACTGACAGAATTATTGATTGGTACCTAGTAGTTGTTGATCCCTTTAGATAAAGATGTGTATCTTCTATTTCCCAGCGGTCCGAAACCTAAGCTGTCATTATTCCTTTTTTGGGGCAAAGGGATTCCTAGAATTTGAGATAACTAAGAAATAAATGGCTTGTTTTTTTTCTGGCTACACTGGAATGGAATAGCTACAAGACAGATATATAGTTGACTCATACTCATACCACTGTATGAGTAATTTAGGGGATAGTGTATTTAAGTTTGAGTTCATGCATTGGATTCATGACATTGTTGAGCCAAATTCTCTTCTCCTCCTTGCCCTTCCAGCCCATCCCATGTGTCCCTGTCTGGTTTTCATGCTTTGCTGTGACAGGAACTATGTGGACGGTTTTCTTTGCTGTGCGTTTTTCATAAGCTCTTGATCTTCCAAAGCAGGCCGGAAGCATTAGTGTAAGCAGGGTTACTCGGCAGACACACACTGAGTTCTTAACTATTTTTCTTCAGTCATACTGGGTGGAGTTTTATACTTTTTCCCTTGGCATTACATCAGGTCTGAGGCTATACTGAACAAACCAAGAGATCCCTTTTGCTCTTCAACCTTGAAGACCCCATGTTTTCTGAACAGGAGACTAACTGTGCTTCTCTGGGTCTCTGGAGGAAGTGACCACCGGCAGGAGTGGCGTCTGATTGTGCTGTCTGCCCCAAGTTAAACTTCACAGGAGCTGTGTTGTTCATGTGCATGTGCGTGTGTGTGTGTCCATGTAAGGGCACACACAAGCACAGAATCAAGCTTTTAAGTTAAGCACTGCTCTCTCCTGCTTTTGTTAAGCCACCAGAACCTGCTTTTGGCATTCCTTCAGGTAACTGGGAAGGACAGTGAGCATGTGTCTATTCCCTCAGCCCATGGCTTTGGGCTTGAGAGAAGTTAGAGCCTCCTCTTTTAAATTCCCCCCCACTTTCAAATCCTTTGGCTTTCCCTTTGATGCTGGCCGAGCTATAAGCCATGATAGGTTCTTATGTAATATTAATAGAGCTTTCCTGGCTAGCTGGTCACTGGCTTAATATTAACTTTGGACCAGGGTAGAGGTAAGCCTGTTTGGCTGCTGACATTGGCAGTAAGGAGCCATGATCCAAGCAGAGGGCAGGCACTTCTCAGGAACACAAAAGAAAAATAACCCTTCTGCTGGGTAGTGTTTGGAATAAGGCATCACATTAAGGGAATGGCCACATTTGCGCCGAAGGACAGAGTTGTCGCCTGAGAAGGAGTACCTGCATTTCAGAGGAGGCCCTCAGATTGCTCTCTCTGATGTCAGGGTCTTCTTGTTGCAAAGCAATAGAAATGCAAGGTGCTCTGTCAGAGTCTGGGAAGACTTTCTGGGTTGGGCCATATTCCCTTTGAAGCTGTGAAGATGTCTCTGAAAATCTCATTAGAAACTGACAAACCAAATAGGTTCTACCTCCTCAGTTAGGTGTCAGGTGGCCTAGTAGCTAGAATCATTTTTATTTTTTTTTATTTTTTTTTTATTTTTTGAGATAGAGTCTTGGTCTGTCACCCAATCTGGAGTGCAGTGGCGTGATCTCAGCTCACTGCAACCTCCGCCTCCCAGGTTCAAGCGAATTCTCCT
>NW_012100654.1:2352264-2389087 GCF_000951045.1 Mandrillus leucophaeus | reverse complement strand
GCCTAGTAGCTAGAATCATTTTTATTTTTTTTATTTTATTAATTTTTAAAAATTAATTTATATGTATATTTATTTTGATACAGAATCTCGCTCTGTTGCCCAGGTTGGAGTGAAGTGGTGTAATTTTGGCCCACCACAAGCTCTGCCTCCCAGGTTGAAGTGATCTTCGTGCCTCAGCCTCCCCATAGCTGGGACTACAGGCACACACCACCACACCCAGCTAATTTTTATATTTTTAGTAGAGATGGGGTTTCGCCATGTTGGGCAGGCTGGTCTCGAACTCCTGACCTCAGGTAATCCACCTGCCTTGGCCTCCCAAAGTTCTGGGATTACAGGCGTGAGCCACCACACCCACCCTGGAGTCATTTTTAGAAGAATCACAGAACCCAGAAAAGTATCTACCAGCATATGAAATGTGGAGACCTATCTCTAGTACCCCCAACTTTACCTGTTGGCCTATAACTAGAAACTAAGATTGCAGAATTTCCCCATCCTAAAATAATTGAAGAAGAGAGGGGAGTGACTTATCCGAATATTTGTGGTCCTGCCTTCATCACTTCCCTTGTCTACAGGTGAGTCCAAGGTTGGTGGCCATGAGAATGCCCTTGGTCCTTGGCCCATACTGCAAAGGAACCAGGCAGGCACAGTTCTCAGAGCTCTGAGGATGGAAAGGCCACTTGTAGCTCCAAGTGTCACCTACTTTCCATTGTCCTTTCAATAAAAAACAAGAAGGACCAGGATTATGACTTTTCTGCTAATAATGTTACCTTCCTGCCTTCTGGCATTTGCCTGGAGCTGTTTCTCAGGGGTTCCACAGCTTGCTTTCCCTTTCCCTCCAGGGCCCTTGTGTGTGCAGGAAAATGGCCAAGGTCGGCCCCCGGATGAGTGGGTGGGTCCCAATTCAGTCTCTTCCTAGAGCCCTGAGGATTTTGATGTCAGATCTGTTGTCCGTATCCCCATATGGGGAGGTTCTCTGGACCCAGAGGGCAGTGGCCATCTCCCCATTTTTCATTCACTTCACCCCAGCCCCTCTTTCCTTCAGGGCACCCTGACTGCTCAGGGGAAGCTGCTACAGCAGGACACATTCTATGTGATTGAGCTGGATGCAGGCATGCAGTCCCGGACCAAAGAGAGGCGCGTGTTCCTCTTCGAGCAGATTGTCATCTTCAGTGAACTGCTCAGGAAGGGATCCCTCACCCCTGGCTACATGTTCAAAAGGAGTATCAAGGTGAGGATCCCAATGGTGATATGAAGGGGCAAGGAAGAGCCCAGTTTTTGGGAGCTGCTTCCCTAAGACAAGGCACTGGAGTCGTGACATCCAGAACCATGAAGATCTTTCAGCTAATAACCTTCGGTCATGGAGGCTGAACGACAGTGATTATCTGTGAGCTGAAGTGACAGGCTGAGCCAGTCTCCAGCATGATCCTGCAGGTTCCCTGGGACCATGTCACTCACCCAGAGACAAAAACCTAAGTACTGTCCTGCTAGATCCAGGGTAAAATTTGGAAGCTTGTCCTGAAATAGAAACTTTGAGGAACAGTAATATGTTGCTGATTTTTAAAAAATCTCTTAAATATAAAAAGGATCAACTTGTTTTCTTCCAGATGAATTACTTGGTCCTGGAGGAGAATGTGGACAATGATCCCTGCAAGTTTGCACTCATGAACAGAGAGACTTCTGAGAGGGTCATTCTGCAAGCCGCCAACGCTGACATCCAGCAGGCCTGGGTGCAGGACATCAATCAAGTCTTAGAAACACAGCGAGACTTTTTGAATGGTGGGTGCTGGGCTTGGTTTCTTGCAGGGCCATGTCAGGGGACTCCAAAACTTCTGAGCTTCCTTGGGTCTGGGTTCATGGTGAGTTATGAACCCAGATCACAGTTTATGGAACTCCAACTTTGTAGTTTTCAGAAACACTTTTGAATTTTTCTGAATCTGAATACACAGGAAGAACAGATAGGGTATGGAAAAGAAGCTCCATCTTTCTGATAGAAGAGATTTCGCTTATGGGACACAGGATATATGTCTTGTTGCCATCACTACTGCCTGGTACTAATTTGGGCAAAAGTCTGAGGTAGGCATATCCTCTGTGTCTAAGGGGCCAGGGCCGGCTAGAAATGACATATGTTTTTCCACTTTTCATAGCTTCTCTAGTGTTAACTAGAGATAAATGAGAGTTTGGCCAATCAGTTCAAATCCCTCCTCTGCTCCCAACAGTGTGAGAGCCTAAATAAGCCACGTTGCTAGCCAGCCTTACCCCTTTTAAATGAGAATGATTGCTAACTTTAAATTTCTGTAATACCCTGAAACTTCCTAGAAGAAAATTGGTGGTTACACAGAGGGTGTAGCTCTCTGTGGCCCTTGCAGGAGCTCCCTCATGAGTGGTGTGAACTGGAGTGAAGTAGAGTTGCCACTTTGAATGTATTTCTTTATTTTTTCCTCTGCTGGGGTTTTCTTCACACTGAGCTTGGCATGGGAAAGGGGTGTGCTATTTTAAACTAGTGGCTGATCTCTGCTAACTTGGTTAGCTCTGACATCTAACCAAGCAGAAACAGAGCTTGTAGTTGAATGCAAGATGTAACTAGTAATGAAGTAAACCTGAAGACTCAGCAATCACATATGCCTGGATAGACACACATACACACATACACACACACACACACACACACACACACACCTTTGGGTGTACCACCTCTTCCTGCCTGTCCTGAGATCTCTACTACATGGCCATATGTGCTCACATGAGTGCACACAAAGGTATACACATGTACACATGTACAGGCCCACCCTTGGGTGTGTCACATTTTCATGCCAGTACTAGGATCTGGACTCTCAAATGATCCAGATACAGCATGTTCTGGGTGTCTAGAATGGAACTGAATGCTGAAGGGAAAGATAAAAGGTGACATACGAGTTGAGGACCTTGAGCAGGTCATGACATTTCTCTGGGCCTTGTGACTGGTTTTGTGAAAAAGAGAGTTCAGGTAGATATACTCTGCCCATGCTGGCATGCTCCATGATGAGCCAGTCTTCCTGGAAGCAGGAAACCTGGCATCCTCCCTACAATATCAGTTTCCCTATATTATAAGGGATTTAGCACAGTGTTTTAAAGACAAATAGAAGAAGATCACGTAACAGGATGCCACGACTTTTTAAGATAGAACATGAGACTTCAAAGCAATTTTGCACTTACAGAAAGTATTTTTGGGCCAGGCTCCTGGCCCTCAACTGTAAAAAAATTTGGTGAAAAACAACTAGACTAAGTGATCTCTAGGATTCTTTTCACTCTAAAATATCTAAAATTAAACACCAGCCCAGCCCTGAGGGATGGTCATGAAAGTTGTGTATGACTTATGATTTCTGAATATATGATTTCAAATGAACACTTTTGTTGATAAAATAATTTTATGCAAAAATGTGTGCATATATAAAATATATCCATTTAAATTGCATTCTATTAATTAGGAGTTTCTGATAGATTCTAAGCAGAAATTAGGAATTTTAAAATTCATCAATTTGGGACAAAAGAAAAATAAGGTATAACAGTAAGTTGAAACAAGAAGTTATTGACCTAACAATAATGGCTCCTGTATATTGAATCCTTGCTCTGTGTCAGGCACTATGCTAAGCATTTTACATGGTTTTTCACATTTAATCCTCACGTCAACATGGAGAGGTAAGTACTCTTGTCCTACTTTTTTTCAAGTGAGGAAAAGGAGACTCAGAATTTGTCTAAGGTCACAGAAACAGTGAGCAATAGAAACAGGACTTGAATCCACAACTACAGGACTTCAAATTAAGGTTGTGAACCACAGAACTGCAGTATAGGTGCTAGTGTTAGAGCACTCATTTATTTAATTATGATCTCCCTAGCAACCAAAGTGAAGAAAGAAGCAGGATCAGACATGAGACACTGTATCAATCAGTCAAAAACAAACCCTGTAGGGATGCAGTTTTCTTGATTCTGAGAATTACGTTATGCAAATGGAGGTTGGTGAAAGAATACAGGCTGTCCATTTAGCTTATTTAAGAAAGCATACTATTTTCAAATGTTTTAGCACAATTATTGTAAATAATCAGGTAATATCACAATTCCATATGATGGGAATTGATTCATAAAATCAGTTTGATAAGGCCTACTTTATAACTCTGGTATGTACTTAGAACTTGGAACTGTATTTATTTAGGCATAGTCAATGATTCAGACCTTTACTTGGTTCCAAGAGACCTTTCTCCTAATGAATCATGGAGATACAGTCAGCCCTTGGTATCCACAGGGAATTGGTTCCAAGACCTCCCGAGGATACCAGAGTCTGTGGATGCTCAAGTCCCTTACATAAAATGGCATAGTGTTTGCATATGACCTATGTACATCATCCTGTATACTTCAAATCATCTTTAGATTGTTTATAATACCTAATATAATGTATATGATGTGTAAATAATTGTTATACTATATTGTTTATGGAATGACAAGAAAAAAAAAACTCTGTACATGTTCAGTACAGACTACAACCATCTTTTTTCCATCTTCTTCCCCCATATATATATTTTTTTTTCTTTTTTTTTTTTTCTTTTTTTGAGACAGTCTCTCACTCCGTCACCCAGGCTGGAGTGCAGTGGCAAGATCTTGGTTCACTGCAAATCTCCACCTCCTAGGTTCAAGTGATTCTCGTGCCTCAGCCTCCCGAGAAGCTGGGATTACAGGCGTATGCCACCACGCCTGGCTAATTTTTGTATTTTTAGTAGAGACAAGGCTTCAAGTGATCCACCCGCCTTGGCCTCCGAAAGTGCTGGGATTACAGGCGTGCACCACTGCGCCTGGCCTTTCCCATATATTTTCAACCCGCAGTTGGTTGGATCCATGGTTGTGGAGCCCGCAGATACAGTGGGCTGACTGTGTTACTGAACTGGGTTATCATCTCCTAAATACTTAATGCCCACAAAACGCTCCTCAGTGAGACAGGCAGTGCTCTGGTGGGCCCGTTATTACTTTGACACATACAAGAGACAAGGATGTGATGATGGACCGGGGCCAGGCTTCTACTTACAGAGATGTGTGCAGGTATCTCAAAGCCCATCTTTGCTTCTGAGACCTCAAATAGAAAGGAAGTGTGGCCCTGTGTTGAGTCCTGTTGAGGTATGTACCTATCACAGTAGCAACATCCTTCTAATTGAGAAGTTCTCTGGGCCCCAGGTGTTCACCCACTTAAATAGTTGTTACAGTGCAAACTGATAAAAATGACATAATCGGTCAACCCTTGAGGTCATTCTTAAAGAATTGGACCTGTATGGCATTTGCCTGGCTCTCCATCTGTAGTTCTCAGACCTTACAACTTTGTTACCTTAAACTCAATAAAACAAAACTCCAGTCTTCCCCTTCACATCAGCTTTTTCTCCTGTCTTGTGAGTTCCACTGACTGCCATCCTCCAAGTCTTCAAACCTGAGCCATCCTCGATTCTTGCATTGCTTTCCCACCTAGGCTGTCACAGTCTCATCTCTCCCGACCTCACCACAGCCGCATCTATTCCACATCCCCCGGTCCCGCTCTCCTAGACCTTCTGCCTCTCGCTTTTACCATTCCATGGCTTCTGAATTAGACAAGAAGCCTTCTGTCTCCAGTCCCTCCTCCTAACCACTACAAGGTTACTGTTCCTCAAATGTGGCTCTCTGATGATAGAATCTGAATTTAAAGCTTTAAAGTTCATTCCATCCAGTTACTTTTCATGACCTTCAAAATTTGGTCCAGATTCACTGGCCTCACTTTCTAGACTTTTCATACCATGGCATGTCCCACCTCACAGACCTTTCTCATTTCCTCTTCCTCCAGGGAGACCCAAGGCCCTAGGCACTCTGACTACTTCCTGTTCCCCTCACCAGCACGTCACACTTGCTTCCTTCCTCCAGCCTAAGTGGCAGAGTCTGGCCACAGTTCTCTTCCAAAGCTCTTTGTCACCACCACCACCACACATATTACAGAGCCTTCTCTCTCTTTGCATAACCCTTGGCACCTCACATATGGCACCATTTTGTTTTTTGTATTTTCATTATTTAGGTAGATGTCTTAGTTCTCACACTGCCTTAAAATCAAGGGTAGTGTTTTTCTCGCTTATCCACATGATGCCTAACATAAGGCCTTGGGCCTAAGAGGCCTCCAAATCCTTGTGGAATTCCCAACGCTTAGAGTAACCACCTGCTCTTATCCCGCAGCTCTGCAATCACCCATTGAGTATCAGCGGAAAGAAAGAAGCACAGCCGTGATGAGGTCTCAACCTGCCAGGCTTCCCCAAGCCAGCCCCAGGCCCTACTCCTCTGTTCCTGTGGGCTCAGAGAAGCCCCCAAAGGGCTCCAGCTATAACCCACCTCTGCCTCCCCTGAAGATATCTACCTCCAATGGCAGTCCAGGGTTTGAATACCACCAGTCTGGGGACAAGTTCGAAGCCAGCAAGGTAAGTGACAACTCATTACTCCCACACTTGTCACTATGAGGGCACAGCCTCAGGGGTTACTTTAGGAAGAGATAGAGTCTCGGTCTGTCACCCAGTCTGGAGTGCAGTGGCGTGATCTCAGCTCACTGCAACCTCCGCCTCCCAGGTTCAAGCGAATTCTCCTGTCTCCGCCTCCCGAGTAGCTGGGACTACAGGTGCCCCACCACACCCAGCTAATTTTTGTATTTTTAGTACAGATGGGGTTTCACCATGTTGGCCAGGCTGGTCTCAAATTCCTGGCCTCAAGTGATATGGCCGCTTCAGCCTCCCACAGTGCTGGGATTACAGGCGTGAACCACTGCGCCCAGCCAGGAAGTGGCATCTTTGAATGCTTGCCGATTATTTTAGCAGGAACAGCCCACTAAGTACAGTCTAGTCTCAATTTTGTTTTTCTTTCCCCATAAATTGGGTGAGTTATACCAGTTTCCTCTAGCAATCATAAAAATGGATGATTTTTGCTAAATAGAATAGTTGCAGTGTGGATCATCTTCATCTAAAAGTCACTGCTATAGTGTTTGACATCTTAAAAAGAGATCACCCTTTCTAATGATGATCTGCCTTGAGCACCTACTGAAAGAAGTTCACAGTTCTTCACCATCCATTGGCTGATGTGGAAGGGAAGTCGATCATCAGTGTGAGAATGGGAGAAGTCTAACTTGGATTGAATGTTTGTCAGAGATAATCCACAATTCAAACATCATCATGAGGCGAGTCAAAGACTCAAGCATAGATTTAGTCTACACAGCTATTTCGCCCCACAAGGTAGGTAGAACAGGAGAGAAATGGGAAAAGTGCTAGATTAGGAATCAGGCAAACCTGGTTTCTATTCCCAATTCTGCAACTCACTTGCTTTAGAACATTAGCAAGTTGGTTAACCTCATTAGGCCTCAGTTTTCTCTAGAACTCAGTGGCTCTATGAATAGGAACACTTACATTTTTTATCTACGTGTTCCAATTTTATAGTTTTATTTCTCCCCAAAATTATTAGTTTATATTGGTTATGTTAAAAAATAATTAGTGTCCAAGTTCAATCCTGTATTAGAGTAACTAGACCAATTTGTTCCATCATATCACCTGGAAATGATTTTCTACCTTAAAAAACAATCCTGCCTTTGGGAGTAAGTTGAAGTCACTTTGGTATTTTGTCAAACATATCGGGCCAGATGCGCTGGCTCACGCCTGTAATCCCAGCGCTTTGAGAGGCCAAGGCAGGGGGATGGCTTGAACTTGAGAGCTCAAGACCAGCCTGGGCAACATAGCAAGAACTCGTCTCTAATAAAACTTTAAAAAAAAAATTAGCCAGGCGTGGTAGCATGCACCTGTTGTCCCAGTGACTAAGGCAGGAGAATCACTTGAGCCTGGGAAGTCGAGGCTACAGTGAGCTATGACTCTGCCACTGCACTCTAGCCTAGACCTGCACTCTAGCAAGACCCTGTCTCAAAAACAGCCAAACAAAAAAAAAGTATATATTGAAGAATTTGTATGTATATCCTGTATGTATATACATACAGAATATGTATGTGTGTATATATAGAATATATATGTATGTTCTGAAGACTTTCTGACTCTTACCATGCTCTATGAGGCAGCCAGACCTCCTTGGAAAGTTACAAGTCTGTCTAGATGCAGCTGCCCTGATACAGACTCACATGAAAAGGTCATGGGCAGCATCTCTTGTATTAATGAGTAGGGGAGGGTACCTGGTGCCTGCAGGAAGTTGGGTAAGGGTAGGTCATGGCCTTGCCTTTGAACTGGGCAGAGATAAGAGGGTCAGAATATAGAGTAAAGCCAATGCATTTTCAAAAAGAGAAAAATTTAATATCAAACAATCCATGTTCTTTTCATTGAAAAATTGTGACCCCTGACACATGACCCTTATGCTGACCTCACTCTGCCCAGGTGCTTACATATCCCTATGCCAGTGCCAGGTTCTTCCTTTCACTTGTAAGAGAATGCTGGCAGGAAGGTTGTATGCTAGGAAGGGGCTTCCAGGTCAAAGGTGTGTTTGTACCTTTATGTGGGCTGGAGCCTATTCACCCTGGATGATAATATTGTTGAAACATTGCTATTAAAAAACATACTTTCAGAGCACCTTATTAATATTATGTCATTACTCAAGAGCGAATGCTGCCCGCTGCCTACCCTGCTAGTGGGAGATTTGGCCTTGAACCATTGGGTAGGGTGCCGAGCAAGCCCACGTGAACTAGCATCCTTGTGTTTGTGCCCCTCTTACCCTTATCTCCCAGCAGAACGACCTGGGAGGCTGCAATGGGACCTCGTCCATGGCCGTGATCAAAGATTACTACGCACTGAAGGAGAATGAAATCTGTGTGAGTCAAGGTGAGGTGGTCCAGGTCCTCACCGTCAACCAGCAGAACATGTGTCTGGTGTACCAGCCTGCCAGCGACCATTCCCCCGCCGCCGAGGGCTGGGTCCCAGGCAGCATCCTGGCGCCCCTCACCAAAGCCACAGCAGCAGAAAGTAGTGACGGGAGCATCAAGTAAGTGCCTCGTTGGCTTCCCCGGGAGAGGAGTTTGAGGATTAAAAATATTCAGAAACAAACAAAAGAACACAAAAATGCAAACACACGGTAGGGAATTACTGCTGCTTATTCTCAACAGTGCCACGGAACCAGTGTTTGAGTGCTGGTACCATACACAGCATGGGGCATCCAGGCTGGAGTGGTCCAGTTTTTTTTGTTGGTGGTGGCAGTGTTTTTTCTTTCCTTTTGTTTTGTAATTTTCTGTTCATTTTTTCTCTCTTTTTTCCCCCCACTCATTAAGAAAAGAACCCTACTGAAACCCTAGGTGACAAAAGGTGTGCTTTCTGTTGCCACATTTGACCCACCACAGGACTCACTGGACTGGACTTCTATTTATATTGTATTAAGTAACTGATATATATATA
Organism: Mandrillus leucophaeus; assembly: GCF_000951045.1. NCBI lineage: Eukaryota > Metazoa > Chordata > Mammalia > Primates > Cercopithecidae > Mandrillus > Mandrillus leucophaeus. The sequence continues at coordinate 2,379,692 of NW_012100654.1, read as the reverse complement.
TTTTTTTTTTTTTGATTGACACCAAAAAATTACCTTGGCACAAATGCCAAACCTGTGAAGGTCAGAGGCCCGCTGCTTCTCCCAGGAGGGAGGGAACTTTTTGGTTGTCTGTGGTAATTCCTCTGTACAGATTGTAACTTTTTAAAAATTCCCTTCGACCCCGTCACTTGAATATATGTTCATAGTAATTTGTAAGATACTTCTTTTCCTTATTTTGGTTGCAAAGACCCTTCCGAACACATTCCTGTATAAAGTATTTTGCACTATTTAAAGAAACCCATACGGATGAAGTCAGGTTGTGCAATATGATGGCGTCACAATGCTCATCGTTGTACCTGTCATGTAACTAATCAGTTTAAATGTACTATTTTAAATATGTAAAATAAATTTTCACCATGAGCATGTTTTAATGAAGTTAAAGACTAGTTGACCCTTTTTCCCCCCATTTCACTCTTCTTGGACTTTCCAATGTGCAAACAATTCTTCTTTTCCTTTTCTTGTTTTTTTCCTTTTCTATATTTTAGGTTTTGGGTGAATGCATTGGCATTTTTTTTCCTACACAAAAAGTACTTTTGTTGCTAAAGTTCTGACCCTGGCCTTCCCTCCTAAACAGCCCCTGTTGATTTTCCCTAACCTCTGAGATGAGGGAAGGTACAGATTCGATGCTGTCCGACTGGTTCCCTGCAACTGGGCAGCCCTAAAGTGCTGATGTCGATGAATGACCAGAGTAGAAGGCAGTGTTTGGCTGGCATTCCCCGCTGCTTTCCATGCTGCATAGTGATCCATGGAAGCCCATGGTGCAGGGGGCTCCCACGAGCTATCTGAGCAGTGGCACCAGCAGAACTGCACTGCTTTGGCCCTCTCTCTAGGACAGGGGATAGCAGCTACTGACATCCCCCTGGCCTCACTAGGTAACCACAGGCCCAACCAAAAATCCACAGTGGCCCCTAAGGCACAATAGCCCCCATGCATTTTATCCTAAGTACACTTGTTTTGGGTGCCTTTTAGGAAGCCTTGGGATAAAGACCCTCGAAGCACTGAAGTTTTTATTAATCAGGGGACTTGCAGAGCTAACTCTTAATGATTTATCCTCTAAATATCCAGGTACTAAACACTTCTTCCTCCCTACCTTTGGTTCTGTTGGCCACTTATCCATACATTCTATGGGAGGGAAGGTAAAAGGATGTCAGACCGAGCAAAAGAGAGCAGATTGAAATACATATGGGTCATTTTGATTTCTTGTCAGTCACTCTTGCACAAGGGTTGGGGGTGTGTGTGGAGGGGAGCAGTGGACTGAAAGAGGTTGTCAGTATTTACCAGTGGAGGACACTCAGCACACCCTCCCCAAGGCCTGCCATAACCACAGGGGTCAGAATTCGTTGTGATGCCTACAGGACAAACGTCACTGAAACCCTGTGTCCACATCAGTCCCCGGGCTTGCAACCAAGAGATGGAAGCTCCCCAAACCATGATGACGAGTTCTTCTGGGAAGAAGCATATGAAACCAAGCCTGTCCTGCCATTTATACTACTCTGAGTCTTCCTTCCAAACATGAAATGTTATTGCTCATATTTCTAGTTTTTCACCAAGCATTTTAAATAACCCAGAGTTTAATAAATGTAGAAACACGCCCCTACATGGACACGCACGTACACAATGTGCTGCCTGCCCTGGGAGTCCTTTCAGCAGGGATCTCCCTGACTCGAGTTGTTCTCAAAAGGAGCCAGGGACATGGATTTTGGAGTAAAGTTATCAAAGTCTGAAGTTAACAGGTTGATGCCATCTAAGATTGCTTGGCTGGTTCTTACTCAGATTCAACAGTTGGAGCAAGGTGCTGGTATGCAGGGGACAGTAGAGAGCCTGACTAGTTAGGAGATACAGGAGAAGGTCTGGGTTTTTTAAGGAGCCCACTTTCCCACAAGATTCAAGGATATTACTACAATTGCTTTTTCCTGCTCAGAAGGTCGAACCTGTGTGCTAGGGGATAAATATTTTTGGAGCACCTTCCTCAACGTACCCTTAAAATCCTGATATATGTGGAGCATTTTGGAGGAGATGTTCTGTATTTTGCAGCAGCTTCCTTCTTCCTAAATCTCCTCTGCCTCTCTCCCATAATGGAGGCTCATCTCATGGAGCCCTGTCTGCATAGGCCCACCTTTGACAGGGAATACTGAAGGGAAGCCACGTCTCACTTATTCCAGACAACAATTAGAACTTCTTTCAAGCTCTGTGACCTCACCTGAAACTGATGATGCCTGCTCAGGGTCACTGACACTGTTTGTGACTTGGCTTTTGGTATCTCTGTCTTTGAGATCTGATATTTACAGAAGACAAGCTCTACTCTGAGCTTGTCTTCAGAGGTCTGTGAAGAAGTTGCTCCCAGGACCCTTTGTGGGAAGAAAGAAGTTAGGATGAAAGGCCTATTGAAAAGCCATTGCTGCTCTCACCTCCCTGGGAGTACACATTAGGTCTTATCCTAACAGGGAAGCTCTAGGACCTCTAGAGGCTGACAAAGCCATGTATTCACAAACACTGAGTGATATGGAGAATAGAGACCGAGAAACTCTTTGCCCTAAAATATCCAGATAAATGAGTGATGCTCCACTGTTTATTAAGCAAATGCCTGCCCCAGAAAATCCTGTCTGATCAACATTATTTGGGAGTGGCCCTGCCCAAATACAAATCATGAGGTAGAACTCTCAACATCATCCTTTTGGGTCTTTCTGTCTGGTCCTGGGAAAGTGTCAGTAGCATATACTTCCCTTGTCTTTCCTATTCTACTCCTCACCCCCTTTCTCACCCATCCACCATGCCCTTCACAAGAGGAATTCCTCGGTCCTGTGAGGCATCACGGGTATGGTATACAAACTCCCTTGTTAGAGTTTAGTCACCTAGGATTCATATTTTCTTCAAATGCTGCAGTCAACCTTGCACATCTACCAGGGGAGGTCAGAGTTCATTCTCGCTCACTTCCAGTTGGAGGTGAGGTCAGCTGCCAGCCCCCATTGGAGCTGGTGTGCAGGTTTGGGGCCTCTGAAGCCCGGGCTTGATGGAGCACCTCACCTGCTGACTCACCCAACGGTGGTGAGCCCGCCCACCACCTCACTGTCCCTGACCTGCCATTTTGATTGGTGCATTTTTTGGTACAACAGGAAGTCATGTTCATGGCATACTCTACGCATGAGAAAGCGGGCGGAAGTGGAGAACACGGGTAAAAATGAAGCCACAGGGTCTCGTAAACCCAAGGATATTCTGGGCAACAAAGTCTCTGTTAAAGTGAGTAAGGTATTCCGGAGCTGCGTCCCCACCTGTCATCCACTCCCACCCTGCAGCATTCTCACAAGCCAATTGGGTGGATGGGTTATTTTTTTTTTTTTTCCAGTATGGGGACCAGAGGGGAAGTAGTTTAGCAGGATTTTGCATGCAAGATCAATTTATTTTTTATCTTTTATTTCTCCTGGCAACTTCAATTCAAGTAAGTACCTTTTTTTTTTCTTTTATACCTTTCTCTTTATACTGTGCAGATGTTTTACAGCAAAATTATCTGCAGCACTATTCTCTTAAAAATGCGAGATGCTTGATTCATATTAAATTTCTCAAAGCTGCCATTCGATACCCTAGGTTTGAGAATACACACAGGTTTAAGCAATTAGGGATGCCTTCCAAACCCCCAGCCCTGTGAAGGCTGAGGTTTGGAATTTAAGGGCCACTGTGTCCTTAGTAAAGTTTCATTTCTTTTCCCCAGAGTTCAGACAACATCAACTTCAGGCCATTTTACTTGCCTTTCCCTATGCATGGATACAGTAGGGGGACACATTGGTGAAGTTCAAATTATTTCTTTATAATAATCCATCTACTGCTTTGAACTCATGAATTATAAGCCTGGCAGACTCTTATTTACCCCTGTCTTGAAACAATTTCATCTGCTTTCTTTAAATTGAACCCTCTGGAAAGATCTGCCTCTGGACAATGGAAGCTAGACACTGATTATTATAGCACTAATTGTGCCTTAATGTGTGAACATCTACCTGGAACTTTGTTTCCCTTCCTTAGCAAAGTAAGAACAACTAAAACCCAGTCTAACTTCCTTCTTGGGGAAAAGAAATCGTATGCTCTCCTTCACTCTCATCTGGGAAGTCCAGCCTCACAGAAGACAACAGTTTAAATTTGACCACACTCATGCTTCATTTTGTTTCCATTGCTGTTTCCCATGAGATAAGCAGTTGTACACAACCCCAGCCTCCTCTCCCTGAAAAGAGCATGCTGCTGCCCCTGGTGATTCTCACTCCCACTTTAAAAATACCTGGTTTTTTCTGTGCCCGAGAGCCTATCGCCCATGCTTCTCTGAAGTTCTCCTCTCTCTCTAGCAAAAGCTACTTGTGTTCTAACTGTGTTCTCTTTCTTCCCCCTTCCTCATGCTGCCAATCAAGGAGACGAACAGTTCCGAGGAATCAGAGTGTGATGATCTTGACCCTAATACTAGCATGGAGGTAGAAGCAGCTATTGTTGTCCTATTTCCTACAATGATTGCCTTTTTTGATGTGTTCTGTGACAGTGACCTTGCTAAAATGATCAGCCATTCAGAGATAAATTGTGATGTTGGGGCATCTCTGGGTATCCCATCCCAGCTAAAAAAGAAACAAACAAAAACATAATTCAGTTCAGCGTGGGTAGAAAACTCTACCTAGATTTTTTTAAAAAAACAAAAACTTGTTCTCTTGACTGCTTGCTAAGTATTTTCTCCTTTGGCAGGTTTGACTTTATGTAGAAAATATCCAATTTCATTATTTGAAACTTAGAACACATTTTTTCATGGAAAACAGCACTATAAAGAGTGGATGAGTCCCCGCTAAATGACAAGGACTCATTTTGGGTTTAGTTTCTCCCTCTTTTGTTTCCCCCTTCTCCGCTTCTTCTTTTTCTTTAGCCCTTTATCCTCTCCATCTTGCTCTTCTACTGGGTTCTATTCCCCGCTCAATGTTCCGGAAAAATAATGGGTGAAGTATGGCACCTGGTTGCTATGTAGAGCTGACTGATAGCAAATGAGGTATAATTGTAGCAACTTCAGAGCACACTTCAGCCCAGTGCTGGGCCCGTGAGCAGTGGCTCTGCCCACCGTGTGAAGGAAAAGCCCTGGGGAGGACCTGTCTCCTGGAGCCACGGCAGAGGCCTCTCCAGAGATGGTGAGATGGAAACCCTGCCCAGGGGACGTTTCTCTCACTCCAGGCTTACAGGGATGTGGGAGTGGAACCAACGCCTGTATCAACAAGAACATCCATTCCACTTGCAACTCCCAGTCTGTTGGGTTATAGAAACATGGCTCTTATGTGGCTTGCCACTGAGTGGCAACCATGATAAATTTACAAACCCTGGACAATGAGGGCAAACATGGAGCTGACTTTCCTTGCCATTTTATCATTCAGAGTAAATTGTAATGTTTTTCTCCAAATCTGTGCCTCCATCTCCAGTAATGGGTATAAGTTTAGAGATTTCTAAGTACAAAATAGACAACATTAAAAAAAAATTTTGTATAGTCCCAGACATTTCACTTAATTAGATGGACTTTTATTCTTATTCTAATTTAACCTAATCCCAAAGAAGTCCAGCACCATGTTGTTTCAGCCACCACAAAACCCGAGAGAGACCATGAGGCCTAAGAGCCAGTAAGTCAGCTGCAGAAGGAGTCAACTGAGTTGAATCAGGCCCAAGGCAAGCGGCTGACAGTGGGAGTTCTGCCAGGATAGAGTAGTCCGCCATGGATGTGGGTATTGCCACAGAGCTAAATCTGGTAGGTGTGGCTCAATACATACCCCGCTGTGGGAGAAAGTGGAGATGGCATTTGTAGCCTAAATGTATCTTAGAGAACAAGGAAGCCAGGGGAAATTTCAGGCTCTGTTTTACTTGCATTTCATAGGATAGACACCAGCTCTCCTGGAGTTCACACCTGTCAGCTTGTAGATACTGGATGGCACCTGTATCCCCAGACCTAAGTGTTGCCAGTTGCAAGTGGAGGAAGGCCAGACAGAGGCAGGGGAAAAGCCAGGTATCTGTGTTCCAGGAAACAATTTAGGACCTTGTCCAGTTCTTGTGGACTGGGAGAAAAGAGTGGTGTTTCCACTCTGTAGGAAGAAATGGGCATAGAGGGATATGGGACCAGGGGAGCAGCACACATTAAGAATATTAACTGAGGTCATCGAATGCCCCATTCTGCACTTAGATAAAAAGCATGTGTGTGCATATACACATCTTAACTCTGCTTTGCTAATTGAACACATTTTAAAGGTTCTTATTCATCTAAGGCTTTTAGTCCTTTGCATGGGCTAAGTGAGATGGGTCCTCAGGAGGTGCTACAGAGTGCACGAGCAAAGACATTAGAATATTCATGCTGAACAGAGGAAAACCAAAAATTGTGTTGATGCATGTCTGAAAAGTTTTCAAATACAGTAGTTGAGGCACAAAGTTTCCTTTAGGCACAAACTTTCAAGTGACTGGAACCTCAAGGAGGCATGTTGTTGGAAGCTGCAATATCCCCAGTATGTGTGTATGTAGCCTTTATATATTCCATATACATCCTTCTAAATTTCAGAGATTCTCTTTTTTTTTTTTTTTTTGATGTGGAGTCTCTGTCACCCAGGCTGGAGTGCAGTGGTATGACCTTGGCTCACTGCAGCCTCCACTTCCCTGGCTCAAGGGATCTTCCCACCTCAGCCCCCTGAGTACCTGGGACCACAGGTGCATGCCACCATGCCTGGCTAATTTTTGTATTTTTGGTAGAGACAGGGCTTCACCACGTTGCCCAGGCTTGTATTGAACTCCTGACCTCAAGTGATCCGCCTGCCTTGGCCTCCCAAAGTGCTGGGATTACAGGCGTGAGCCAATGCACCTGGCCTAAACTTCAGTCATTCTCTGAATGTGTTTCCAGCTTCAAATTAACTTTGAGCACATGAGCGAGTCCAGAGGGAAAGCAGGCATCTTGGCACTGCTAGTTTGGTATTTTCAGAAATAAGATATAGAAAGTCAACCTGTTCAACATGAGTTGAGAATTTTATCAAGGCATATGTAAGTAGAACCTGATTGCAATGTACACTGCAGAAGAAAATGATGAGGAGTGCATACTGAAGAAAGAGGCTACCTTAAAGATCCAAATTGAAATATAGGTGGGCAGGCCACCTCTTGAAGGCCTCTCACTATTAAAGTGGCCATTTGGGGCATCATTCCCAGACCCAACCTGGCCCCCAACCTCACCCTTGTCTTCTGAGCTTGATTCTGTAATGGGCGTTGTCTCTCTGGGAGTGTGTCTGTTACTCTTAGTGAGCTGAACCCTGTACTGAGGGTGCCTCTGTTCCTGGAACCCCAGCTGACATAATGGGAGCATGCACCCTGTGTGTTCACTCCATGCTAGATCTCCAGATGTTAAATCCCAGCCTGCTGACTGATTCCCTTTAACCTGAGGCCAGCCTGTTGATCCTAGACCTAGCAGTGCATAGGCTCTCATCTCCTGCCTGCATGGGAATGATGTCACCAAAACATTTTTCTCAATGAGTGGACCAAACGGTTCCTTTAAGGGCAGTTTCCTGGGGTCTTTACTTAAACACTGGCTGCTTGCTACCTTCAGGCTGACATTTGTCCCACCATGGTGTTTTGGGGAGATATACAGGCACATCCTTGAAAGCTAATTAAGAGGAAAATGAAGCACCTTGAATCCTAGGAATCAGATTTACAAAGCTTTCCAAGAACACCCAATTAGGTAAAGGGAGGTAATTCTGCTCTAATGTTTACATCCTTTTCCTTCCCCTACTTGTGATTGTGAATGTTTTCAAGTACAACCCCCACTCCCAGCAGTACACGCCACACAGCGCCACTGCAAGATTGGCTCTAGGTCTGTGCCATCCCCTCGTGGCCAAGTCTCCTGCAGCCAAGTCTCCTGCTGATCTGTGACCATACCTCATGGAGAACTGTTCTAAAGGTGATGAGTATCATCCATAGTTCAGCTTACTTATTTACCTTGCACTGATTAAACTTTGGGGTGGGGGTGAAAGGGGAGCATCACACATGAAAGAGATGTTTCCACATGGAAGAAGAGTCAAACCAAGCTGAAAACCAAACACAAGGATGCCTTAGGAACAGGTTAATAGTAACTCATTTTTTTCCAGTAAGGTTAGACTGCCGAGTGCCTTTTGCAGGGCTGAGAACCACATGCCCAACCATCACCTTTTTCAGTCCTGTCTCTACCCCGGTGTCTGCACTGACACCCCAGGCTGGAGCCAGGCTCGCATGTTCAGGGTCAGCATCTGGCCTATACTACATTTTTCTTAGGACCCAGGCGAGGCAGGTTTCCGCCTCTGAAAAGTTGTCTGAGAACTGTGTCAATGCTCGCTTGTGTTTTTGCACCTGCCCCCAAGCCCCAGCGTTGCCACCTGCCTACATCACAGGATGGGGTTGAAAGTCCTGAACTAGCCTCCCTGACTAGGGCCTTCAAGGATAAGGATTCTCAGCCCAGGTTTTACACCAAACTCAAGTAATTACATGCGTTTCAACTAAAACAAAACAAAACCCAATACCTCTTGTAGCAGAGAAAGTCAGTTCATCAGAGTAAGAGGTTGTCATCATTCCAAAAAGACTGCCTCTGCCCCAGCCATTCAACGCGCCACTGACCTCATCCACAACACAGACTAAGTGCAAACGTTATCCTCAGTCATATACCAGCCACCAGATATTTAGCTTAGGGGTTAAAAACAGTGTTGGGATCTTCTGGGAGAGGGCTCTGAAAGATGAGAGAGAGAGAGCACTTGGGAAGGTGAAGCTGATTTTGGATGAAATTTCCCATTGGAGTAAGAATCACATTTTCAGAAGCAACAGAACCTTGGAAACATTTAGTTAACCTCTTCATTTATTTTTTATTTTTATTTTTTGTAGTAAAATATACATAAAAATTTACCATTTTAACCATTTTTGAATGTGCGATTCAATGGCATTAAGTCCCTTCACAATGTTGTACCACCATCACCACTATCCATTTCCAGAATGTTTTCATCATCGCCAACAGAAATTCTTTAGTGAACTCACTAAACTCCCTATTCCTCTCCATCCCTGCAGCCCCTTCACCTTTAACAGAGCCACAGGAACTTGTCCTTTTCTGTTTGAAAACTGAAAGGTGCTCTAGTTTCTGAGGCAGCTTCTGGTTTTTCTGGTTGCTATTCCCCCACCTACACCATCCTGCGGCAACTTGGTGTCCCATCTCCAGGTTGGTTTTAATCTAAAACACAGATCCTGGCAGACGAGAAGACCTAACTCCTAGTGCCAATTTTTGTGTATAAGTGTGTTTTTCCATTTTCCAGCTCAATAAAAAGGAATATCATTTCTGCCCATCTTGACTTTCCAAGGCTGAAGTGTAATTTAAACAAAAACCACAAAGGCAGTATCACATGGAAAACTGGAACAGGAGTCAAAAACCTGGATTTTAGTTTGGATACCGCCAGCTATGTGACTGCGGGCCAGTTAGCCTTTCTGAGCCCCAAGTTCCTCTGGAAAGTTGCACAGCTCCAAGTGGACAGGTGTTTATACAGTGATGTGTAACCCTTTGAGCACCATGGAAATCTAAGGTGTGCTAACAAAGGACTTTGCTCTCCAGCACTTCCGACTTTGAAAACATTGAGATCCCGGCAGAAGAGGACGTGGAAGATTCTGTGCCTTGGCCAGAAATTCACTTTTCAGGGGGTGTGGCGCGAATGGCCTGGGCAGATTTCCTCCTGAGACTCAACTGGAGTGTCCACTCCTGGCTCTGGGAAGTTTGAGCGGCCGGAGCAGGCCCTTTTTTCCTCCCCTGAACCCACAATTCCCTGGCCTACCTTTCACGTCCTCAGATCTGAAGAGCCAGGCTGCTCCCCGCACCTCCTTCCCCCCAACTACCACATCAGCTACTCTGGCCTCCTTATCCTAGAGCTTCAAAATAACCCGGCCAGACAGATTGAAGGAAACTTTTACACCCCCAGCCAGGTGGCCGACCTCCTGGCATCCCCAGTGTGTCCGCTGACGCCTGCTTCTGCATTTTATAAAAAGAATTTTTTCATGAAAAGAACCCTTTGGATGAAAAGAAAGTGAAGCGTTGCATTCCTGTCATTTTATTTTTACAAAATATTTTCTTTGTAATGTATCTGAAGGGTGTGGCTTGAAGACTTCCTGCCTGGCTTTGTTCTGACTCTCCATGCAGACTGATTTATATTCCGCCACCAAGAGATGGGAGCTGAGCTTAGTGGCTGCTTCCCTCTCCTGGGAGAATTATGAGAAGATCATCCACAGCAGATTCACATCTATTAGGCTTTTTGTTCCTTGCAACTGCCCTGTGAAGTAAGCAGGGTGGAGTTTCTCACCCTCCTGGTGGAAACAGGTTCAGGGAGGTCAAGGTCGTGCAGCTAATAAAAAGAGCAGGTCTTGATGGTGGTGCTTTGAGAGACCAAACTTAGCATGTGCTATAGAGGACATCTACTCTCTATGGCTTAAGTACTTTCTTAACAAGGGTCAGGCTCAGGCCCTCTTTTTTTGCACATCTGTTTTAGGAGGAGAATTTCTTCAGTAACTTTTCAAATCTCTTGACTATCGGGATAATTACTTGGCCTCGCCCATGCCCTTTCTCAATGACTCAAGAGCCCAGCCAGAGCAACCAAGAAAGGAAGTTCAATTACATGAGTTGGAAATGTCTGAACTGGTTTCTCAGACCAACACAGTCACTCAGCATGCCCTGTCATGCATGTTCCATGGCACCCTCACCCTAGACTGGGGGCCCAGCCCGTTTCATTTATGTTGTACACTAATGAGATTACAAGGTACCATTGACCCAGAAGTTCCTCTAAGAGCCTGCTATTGAAGAAGCAAAGACCATCACCCCCCAAGCCCACCCCCATGCTGTCAAAGTTCACTCAATGTGAGTTCCTAGTCAGTTCAATTTCACACAATTTGATTAACACAAGGCATTGCAATGATTATTATGGAGGGCTAAAGAACAATGTAAGATTGATTTCCATGCTTAAGAAGCATAAGGAGGCAGGTATAATTAAATGTCCATGTTACATAGCAAACCTTAAAACCTGCTCTAACAGTCATGGTGAGGGACTGATTAATCCTGCCTGGAGCCATTTATTCATTCTGTGGATATTTATGCACCCACTCAGGCACTGGGCTCACAATAATAGTAGCTACTACTTAGCAGACTTTCCTGTGTAACTGGCTCTGTGTTGAGCTCCCAACAACATCATCACATAGGTACTATTTGCGTTATTCCCACTTTATAGATGAGAAAACCGGAGCGCGGTGAGGTTAAGTGACTTTCCCAAGGCTGTGTATTCTTAAGTAGCCTGTCTCCCAGGGAGCCTATGAGTGTGGTCATTGATTCACTGGGAGGCTGTGTGGGTTGGATAAACTAGTAGGATGTGGGCAGTCTTAGAGAAGGCAGAGGGTGAGGAGAGAGCATGAACAAAAGCCCTGAGGTGGGGAGTACCTAGCACATGCCGAGCAGGTATATGGTCTTGGTACCTGGGGTTAGTTATGTAGGAAGAGCTGTAGGAAATAAAGCCTGGCAGATGGGTTGAGACCAGACAGACAGCAAAGGCGTAGAAGGACCTGCTAGGAAGCCAGGACTTGATCCATGGACTGCAAGAAACAGTAGTAGGTTTTAAGTAGTCCATATGATTCATCCTGTGCTTTGGGAGGGTAACCAGCACCTATGCAAATGCTGGTGGGATTTTTTTTTTTCAAAACAGGGTCTTGCTCTGTCACCCGGGCTGGAGTGCAGTGGCATGATCTCGGCTCACTGCAGCCTCAAGTGACCCTCCCACCCGCAGCCTCTTGAGTACCTGAGACTACAGGCATGCGCCACCATGGCCAGCTAATTTTTAAATTTTTTTTAGAGGTGGGTTCTCCCTATGTTGTCCAGGCTGGTCTTGAACTCCTGGCCTCCAGTGATCCTCCTGCCTCAGCCTCCCAAAGTGCTGGGATTATAGGCATGAGCCATGGCACCAGGTCCTCAGAACAAATGTTAATCTGTTACATAGCTCCAAAGACTCTGAGAAGTTTAGGGGATTGGGGCATAATCAGGGCCAAATCATTAAGGGAGGAGACTCCAAAACACTTAGACATAAAGACATTTTCCAAAGTCAAGGTCATGGCTGTGGGTTGGAAATGTGATTTATAAAGAAGAAGCTGTAACTCCACCGCTGCATCCTCCTTGGCCCCCGACCTCCAGTCTGTTCCTAACTGACTCCTAGGCTGCCAAGAGCACCTGGAGACCAGTGCATACACAGCAATGCACACACAGCAATGCACCCCCATTTTGGTCCTTTGCAACCAACTATCCTGTGAGATGGGTGATAGATGCTTTCATTATTCTATTAAAAGCCATATTTTCATTTTTATTTTTGAGGGCACACTAAATGTTCTCTAACCAAAATATTGAGGGGTAAAGGGGAGATATTTGGACTAGAAATATTCATAAATCAATGTACTTGACACATGGACACATATCGAGACCTGTACCCCAAAATTAATGATTATACATTTTTTTGGAAAAGCATATGGAACTTTTTTACAAAAATTGATCATGTGTGCTATTTATAAAGCAAACCTCAGCAAAAACCAGGGAATCAATATCATACAGACCAAGTTCTCCAGGCACAATGCAATTAAGTTAGAAATCAGCAACAAAAAGATATTTTTAAAAATCTCACATGTTTGGAAATGTAAAAACATACTCATTACAATTGGGTAAAGGAAAAAATCATAGTTGAAGAAAAACACTTAGAACTGAATGATAATGAAAATACTTGAGGAGTAAGGAACGAGTTGAAAGAGACAAGTCTATCGCTGTTTCAGATTATGTTGCATTTACTTTTTTTTTTTAATTACAGCTTGTCTTATGCTCATTTAGAAAAGAACAGAGGAGGCCGTGTGTGGTGGCTCACGCCTGTAATCCCAGCGCATTGGGAGGCCACAGGTGGGAGGATTGCTTGAGGTCCAGAGTTCAAGACCAGCTGGGCAACATGGCAAGACCCCATCTCTACAAAGAATAGAAAAAAATGTGTTAGGTGTGGCTGTGTGCACCTGTAGTCCCAGCTCCTCAGGGAGTCTGAGGCAGGGGGATCTCTTGAGCCTAGGAATTTGCAACTGCAGTGAATGGTAATCATGCATGAGCAACAGCGTGAGACCCTTTCATAAATAAATAAATAAATAAATAATAAGCAGAGGTAGGAATATTTTCTAAAAATTTAGAAATTCGAGTGCAAAAAAAAAGAAAGAAATTCGAGTCCAGTTTGGCCAGATTGAAAACACAAAGGGTAAAACCTTCAAACCATAATATTATACCTAAATTCTTAAAATTGTTTTTCTTATATCTGTATTTTATTGCCAGATCTCATCATCTAAAATTCCTTTCCTGCCTACTCTGAATACAGGTTCACATGAAACAAGTGTAAAAGGAATAGAAAAAGGAAACAATATAGAAATACATTCTGGGCAGCTGTCAGTTGGGTTTAGGGCATTTGGTTTATGTCTATTTGACCGTTTTTATTCCTTCAGTGTTCTCAATACGTAGTTCTGAGCTATGTTTTGTGACTGTGATGAGGAATTTGGAAAAAATGGGGGTGGAGGTCTTTTTCTTCTGGAGTCGGTTAACAACTCATTTTCTAGACAGAATTTCACCCTCAGTCTTAAGTCTTAGAGTCAGTCAGACATTGGCTAACAAGGAAAATAGATGCAAGATTTCCTCAAAGCTCAGCTTATGGTACTCAATGCTGGTTGATATTACCTGTAACTCTTTCCTCTTACCTCACTGCCCTGCCATTTTGAAGAAAAAACAATAAAATTATTGGATTTCTCTCCAGAAGGAAACTAAGTTGCTGATGGATGACATTGTGGTAGTTCTTGTTCTCGCCTGGGAGGAAGCGCTGCCACCTGCCGCCCTCTGCTGGTCAAATAAAACCAGCTTTAGGAACCTATAGGTCTTTCCCATGGTGTCTACACCAGCCCTGTCCTACTGGCTTGGCCCAGCATTCTCTTGTACCGTCTCACAGAGGGAGAACATGTGCATTTTATGTGAATAATGTCATCTTTCCTCCACGACCACTATTTCATCAATGTTTTTTTTTTTAATTTTTTTGAGGCAGGGTCTCACTCTGTTGCCCAGAGTACCGTGGCGCGTTCCTGGCTTGCTGCAGCCTCAACTTCCTGGGCTTAGGCAATCCTCCCACCTCAGCTTCCCGAGGAGCTGTGCACCACCACACCTAGCTCATTTGTTTTTTATTTTTTAGTAAAGATGAGGTCTCACTATGTTGCCCAGGCTGGCCTTGAACTAAGCTCAAGTGAGCCTCCTGCCTCAGCCTCCCAAAGTGCTGGGATTACAGGCATGAGCAACCATACCCAGCCCACGACCACTGTTTTGGATTCCAACTCTCTCCTCCGTCCCATCTATCACTTTACATTGACTCCAACTTGTTTCTAAGGAAGGAAAACATTATATTTCAAAAAAAAATGTGCAGCTTATTATAAAGCCCTCAGGATCCTACACACACCAGCAATGACCACTAGACAAGGTGGTCAGGAAGCCTAATTTCTAGTCTACTAATTGAGTGACCTCAGTTAATTTCATTCAACAAATACTAATTTTTCTGCTACGTGCAAGACTCACAGCAAGAAAAAATTATGATTGATGGTGCATAAAACATGGGAAAGGGTTACTACCTTCAAAAGCTTCACAAGTCTGGTAGGGCAAATACAGTTCAGTACGACGTTATGGTACATGGCAGCTCATGATCAGAGACATAGAGGTACCAGCCCCTAGAAGAGTGCAGAGGAGGAAGATCACTATTGGCTACGTCTCCGACATTGACTGACTTATTAGGTTCCCAAGCAAGTTCATGACAGGACATTTTCTCAGTTCTCCTCCCCAAAATTAGGATCCTACCACTTTAACTTTTCATTGATTTGACAAATATCAACAGAGCACATATGTGCCAGGTATCATGCTAAGCTTGGAGGCAATAATAGCAGAACAATATGACCCATTAGAATTCAAAGAAAGAGAAAATAAAAAATTTAAGAATATAAATAAAAAGTAACAATAAATAAAAGAATATGGTCCTTGTCCTCATGGGCCCTGCAGTCCACAGGGAGCCATAGACAAATACATCGGTAATTAGTCTACTGTGTGAGAAGGGTGTCCTCCTCCAGTTCGTACTCTGATTTGCTTCAAAGTAGAAAGAGAAAAAATGAGGGAGGAATCTTCTATGGCCATAGTCCAGAGTCAAAGTAAGAAACAAAACATTAGTGTGGACCTTGCCCAGGCTCTTGGTCCTTGCTGGAGGATTTTAAAGTAGAGGACTGAGTAGAGACAGGAGAAAGAGAGGTGGAGAGCAAAGACAAGCAGGTAGGCCTTTGATGTCAATGACAAAGTTTCACAATGCTTTTCCCAAGACCCTCCCACTTTGCTGAATGCTATGATGGAATGAGCACTGGAATAAAATTCAAGAGCTCTCGGAGCCAGTTCTCTGTCACTGTGATCTTAACAGTTCACTTCCCTATCTCACCTAGGAAATGGTGATGAATAACATTTGCTCTGCACTTCCTCCAGGGTTTTGTAGGAGCACATGAAGGAGTTTGTGAGTAGCTTATGGGAACCACATAATGCTACCCAAATCAGTGATGCTATTACCATTATCAGCCACACCTTTTGTCAAGGTGGGCTCTCCTCACCTGGGCCAGCCAACAGGCAGAAGAATGAAGACCAAAGACTTTCATGAGTCCCTTCCAGATGGAGAACCTGTGATTAAGACTTATTGGCAATCTTTCTCTCCAATGTCTCTGCTAAGGACTACCCTCAAATTAGGAATATTTGCTTTTGTTTGGACACGGTGGCTCACACCAGTAATCCCAGCACTTTGGGAGGCCAAGGCGGGCGGATCACTTGAGGTCAGGAGTTTGAGACCAGCCTGGCCAACATGGTGAAACCCCGTCTCTACTAAAAATACAAAAAATTGGCCGGGTATGGTGGCATGTGCCTGTAATCCCAACTACTCAGGAGTCTGAGGCACGAGAATGACTTGAACCCAGGAGGCAGAGGTTGCAGTGAGCTGAGATCATGCCACTGCACTACAGTCTGGGTGACAGAGCGAGACGCTGTCTCAAAAAAGGATTTTTTTGGGGGGGTGGAGGGACAGGGTTTCCCTCTGTCACCCAGACTGGAATGCAGTGGTGTAATCATGGCTCACTGCAGCCTCAACCTCCTGGTTTCAAGTGATCATCCCACCTCAGTCTCTAAAGTAGCTAGGACTATGCCCAGCTAATTTAAAAAAATTTTTGTAGTGACACCATGTTGCTCAGGCTGGTCTCGAACCCCTGGTCTCAAGCAATCCTCCCACCTTGACCTCTCAAAGTTCTGGGATTACAGGCATAAGCCACTGCACCTGGCCAATATTTGCATTGTATTTATTTTATTTTGAGAGAGGGTCTCACTCTGTCACCCAGGCTGGAGTGCAGTGGCATGATCTTGGCTCACTGCAACCTCTGCCTTCCAGGTTCAAGCGATTCTTGTGCCTCAGTCTCCCTAGTAGCTGGGATTACAGACACCTGCCACCACGCCTGGCTAATTTTTGTATTTTTAGTCAAAACGGGGTTTCGCCATGTTGATCAGGCTGGTCTTGAACTCTTGACCTCAAGTGATCCACCCACCTCAGCCTCCCAAAGTGCTAGGATTACAGGTGTGAGCCACTGCGCCCAGACAATATTTGCTTTTTTAAACTGTGTGTCTGTTTAGTAATATACTTAGCACGGTTAGGGTTCTGTGATGAAAAAGAATAAGGCAAGAAGTTCTTTAAGCAGCACTTTGGGGCGTTTTCTTATAAAAGTGTAGGTTTTATAAGTACCACACTGTAGGTTTATGAAACCCTACTTAAAATTGTATAGCATATAAGCCTGCTACTTGTGTCTTCCATTTTGTCAGCTTTCTTCTCTGTGAGACCCCTGGCATGGACTCCATGCCCTGCTTCCTTGTGGATTCCCATCATGATGGGAAACACAGGCCACTGGACAAAGTTAGCAGTATTATCAAATCATTTCCACCCTAGAGTCCTTCTGATAGAGTGGGGGCAGGCAGCATGGGGGACAGTGTAACGTTCCATGTTTGTTGAAAGCTGGTCATTAACATCTGTCAGACACTGCATCAAATGCAGATGTTGTTGAATTCCATCTTTCCCACTAGACTGTTGGCCCACTGAGGGTAGAGAGCATGCCGGCCTTACTCCCTGCCCGGTCACTACCACCTCACCAAGGGTCAACTCAGTACCTCTTCATCAAATAAATTGAGTCCTTACATCAAATAACCCTTCCAGATGGGCATTTTTATCCCCAATGTATAGCCAAAACTGAGACAGGAGTTGCTTAAGAACGTTGTCCAAAGCAAGAGAGTGTCTGGCCTTGAGTCTGGATACTACATGCTCTGTCTGCTCCCCAAGCTTACACTCTTCTGCACAGCGTGCTACTAAGAACGTCCTCTCTCAGAAGCTATGGATTATGTTATTTTTAAATCATTTTCTAAAAAGTTTGCATCCATCTGTGTTTCCCAACAGGCTCTAGTCAAGTATTATTAGTCATATGCCCAGAACTAAGTATTTTGGGTGTATGACTAATAACATTGGTCCTCTTGGTCCTATTCTGAGATTCTATTTATGAAACAGACCTAAGTTCTTGGACGGTGTGAAATGAAGTCAAAGGTCAAATATGTATTCACCAGCATTTATTAAATACGCATTATGTGACAGACCCTGGGCTAGGGCCCTGAGGTACAAAGGTGAATGACAAATGGTTCCTGTCTTTAAAGAGCTTATAGACTAATAGGTCTGACTGTGCCATTTTTTCCCGTCAAAAATAATTCTTAAGAATGTGAAGCCGGGCACGGTGGATCATGCCTGTAATCTCAGCACTTTGGGGGGCCGAGGCAGGCGGATCACCTGAGGTCAGGAGTTCGAGACCAGCCTGACCAATGTGGCAAAACCCCATCTCTACTAAAAATACAGAATTAGCCGGGCATGGTGGTGTATGCCTGTAATCCCAGCTACTCAGGAGACTGAGGCAGGAGAATCACTTGCACCCGGGAGGCAGAAGTTGCAGTGAGTTGAGATCGCACCATTGCACTCTAGCCTGGGCAACAAGAGTGAAACTCCGTCTCAAAAAAATAAATAAAATAAAATAAAGTGAAACATGCTGATGCAGAATATTTGGGAAGCCCACATAAGAAAAGAAAGGAAGCAATAGTCACCCCAAATTAAGATGCTTTATAAATCCCAAGGGCAGAGCCTATGTCTTAGTATTTCTTTATCCACAAAACTGTACACAGATCTTAGAGTAGAAGACGAATTCAGTTAATGTTTTTTGAATGAGGAGAAAGCCACCCTTAAACCTACCACCCTGAGATAACCACTGTTAACATTTAGAAAATATTCCTAGCCTTCTTTTCTTTGACTGTCAAATGACTGACTGGGATGCCATTCTCCCTGCCTTATCCAAACCAGGAAGAGAAATGCTTGGCCTCTTTAGCGCCCCCTACAGGTGATGCAGTGCTGCTCGTGGTTGATTTAATAGTTTGAGTGGAGCAACCCTTCCCCATGGGCAATCCTTCCCCATGCCATGCCTCGAAACGTTTTCACACAGAGGACTCTTTTAGGTGTGGGAGATGCAGTAGGTTCTACCAGATGTTCTCATCCACTCCCCCACCCCTCCCCAGAAAAGCCTCTGGGGCAGGAAGTTGGTTTACCAAGATCAGTTCACTGCGATACAGGGGGACTTTCATCAGGTTCATCAAACAAGGCTGCATGTTGATTCACTTTAGAGAGTTAAAAAAAAAATCCCAATGCCGAGGCCCCACTTCACACCAATTAAATAGAATCTCTAGGCATGAGGCCCAGGCATTAGCCTCTTGTGTGTTTAAGGCTGCCCAGGTCAGGCGTTGAGAACGACTGATTTAAAGACAGGCTAAGCAGAGGTGTAAGTGGTCTTTTGAGACTAGCAGAGGGCATTGCAGTGGCCAGAGTTGGGGCACTCAGCCCAGAATTTGGCATCACAAGGGTTTTCTGCAGCCTACTTTGTGCAAAACCTGGGTGGTAGAAGCGGGCACTTGATTTGCAAAGGGGAACGCAAAGAGGGATATAAATGTCTTTCTTCCAAAGGGTTTATATGGATTCCTCTGTAGGGGAAGACACACAGAAACCATGCATGTTCACAAAGATATGCATACATACAGGGAAGTAAATGCAAAGGCCCCAGTTGGGCTATTTTGTAAGGCATGTGAGTTTTCTGGCTTCATGATAAAGGAAAGAAGAATTTTGCCAAATAAACTATTAAAGATAAGCCACTTTAATAACAGGCTGCTTAGCTGAAGGAAGATTATTAAAATGAGATCATCTTTATTTAAATAGGTATTGAGTACCTGTTATTTGCCAGGCGTTGTGCTAAGCTCTTGACATATATGATTTCATTTAATCTTTGTGATAACACTTTACACTAGGTATTATTTATCCCCATATTATAGTGGAGCATCAGTTATTATGTAATTAACATACAATCACATTAAACAAAACAGGTGGCCTCAGCCTGTCTCTGAAGTCCGTGCCTTTTTTAAACAATGCCAGGCTGTACAATCTGGACTTGCATGATTAGCGGCAATACAAAAGATGTGGGGGAAAGTGACCATCTTCTCAAGAAGAGGTAGCTTTCCAGAATGGCTAGTTGGCTAAAATGTTTTCCCTACTGTGAACTCTCCAAAGTGTCCTGAGGCAGGCAGCATGGTATATACCAAGAGCCCCAGCAGTTCCTCCCTTGAACCAGCCTTGTGACCAGAGATCATCAGCTTAGTCACTTAGTATTCATTTTCTCACCTATGAAGCAGAAAGGGTTAGAATGGTTGGGTCAGTGGCTTCAAGTTGCCCCATGCAGGCCTGGGCTATAGGAGATCATGCTTGAGAAAGAAGAGAGAGATAGGACTTCTCTTATTCCCCTTCATCCAGAGAAACTCTGCGTTTAGCTGCCTGAAGAGTCGTTTCCCCTGCCTAGGGATGGGCGAAGGGTAAAGGGAGGACATTTGGAAGGAATCCACTGTGTTAGTGAATTTCAATGACCCTTCAGTTTGATAGGTCTCACGTTCTCTATTTTTGAGTTTATGATGCTAGGAAGAATCAGTGCCACCTCATTGCTTGAGCGCATAATGACCAGGAGAGTGGGTTTTCTGCCTGTGAAGGGAAGAAAAGCAACTGAGAAGAGGGAGGACAGAAAGACCTCTACTAGCAGAGCTCCAAGTTACAATAAACCTGCCAGGGGCTGCACGCTGCCAGGCAGGAATGTGAACAACTGGATGAGACGGAGTAAACCAAGTGCCAATTGTTGCTAAAGAGAGGTTTTACTAATGTGACAGTAATACAGTCACAACACAATGGGAAGTTGGGCTCCAGTCCTCATCTCCCTAAATTGTACTTTGTTTTTAGTCAATAGGGTGAAGCCCCTTATTCTCTTTTAGTAGTTTAGGATTCAAGAAATTTTCTGTTTCTTTTTGTTTTTCAGATCTTAAATCCAAATTTCATCCAAGAAGGTGAGTTAAAAAGCATTACAGTTGGAAACGGAGATTGGTTAAATAAACTATAGTTAATACAACATTAAAGCACTGGCTGTAAGCAATGGTGATATAGTTCTGTATCGATGGACAAGGAAAGAGGTTTATGATAAACTATTAGATGAAAAGACTAAAGCTTGCAATATGTATAATGAGATCCAATTTTTATAAGAAGTCTGTTTATATAAAGCCCAAAAGGGTATATACCAAAATGCGCACAGTAATTATCTCTGGATTATGACATTATGGAGCTTTTCTTTCTTTCTGTTTATGTTTCCTATTTTTCTACAATAAGTAGTTATTACTTTTAAACACTTTTTAAAGAGACCCAGATGACTCTGCGGTGTTATGCTGAAGGTTATTTGAATCATTATGTGACACGGGTGGGAAATGAGAGTGGTGTGTTTAAAAAAATGGCTGTTTTATTCTAAGTTTGCTCTGAATGATGTGAATATATGTTGATTTGATCATAGTGGCCCCAGAATTCCTTGTGCCCTTGGTGGATGTCACCTGCTTGCTTGGGGACACAGTGGTACTGCAGTGCAAAGTCTGTGGGCGGCCAAAGCCCACCATCACTTGGAAGGGTCCAGACCAGAACATCCTTGACACTGACAACAGCTCAGCCACATACACCGTCTCCTCTTGGTAAGCTGATTGCCCTAACATCAGCACCAGCAGCCCCTTAGCACAGCACTGAGAGGCTGAATCTGGGGTGCAACTTCTGCTCTGGCGACTGGGCTCTGCAAGAAAATAGCTGCCCTGGAGCCTGTTCTAGGGCAAATACTTGGCCTTGATTAGAGGGAGACTGAGGAGACTCAATGCTGCAAGTGTTAGTCACAGCCTCTGCCACTCACGCTGCAGCCTGATGGACACACCTGCGGCAGCACCAGCACGCATTTTCCACGGTGCTCAGCACCACGTCGACATACCTGGGACGAACAGAATGGTTTGTAAAGACTGTGCTCTGGACCCACATTCAACAAACAGGGAAAACATAAACCTTTATGTCTCAGGCCAAGCACGCACCATACTTATGAAGAGCTTTTACAGTCACTGCCTTACATTCACCCTGGTAGATGATCTTTCCCTACAGATCCCCAAGTAAATCTCTAAGTCAGAAGATTTAGACTTCTGATTAAGTGGTGAAGGCTCCAGACCTGTAGTAAAAATGTAATCCTCACATCTGGACATCCTGACATTTTTTGTGTCCTTCAGGATACTGTGAAACAGTGAGATGTTTAATTCCTTACCTAAGAACAATGTTATTAGAAAAAGAAACGACTCATTCCAAAATGTGCAATAGAAAATCAAGCCGCAAGCATGC
This sequence comes from Mandrillus leucophaeus, assembly GCF_000951045.1. Classification (NCBI taxonomy): domain Eukaryota; kingdom Metazoa; phylum Chordata; class Mammalia; order Primates; family Cercopithecidae; genus Mandrillus; species Mandrillus leucophaeus. The sequence goes on along the minus strand of NW_012100654.1, from coordinate 2,357,727 downwards.
TTCTGCACACAAAGTCGATTTAACAAAACTTAGCTGACTGCCTCCCAGTCATTCTGTCAGCATTTATTGTTACCAATTATGAACTGGATTGTGTACCGTTGCTTACAGTGGACAAGCAGTAGCAAGCCCTAGATGCTTGAGAAACATTAGTGGAAGAAGCACCTAGAATCAAGAAACTGTCATTCCTTGACTTAATTTGCGTGTATGTGAAAAAGAAGAAGACCATCATTCCTTGATATTCCCAGCAGAGACTAACTGGCCAGATCATGAAATATCAGTGGGTCCAAGAAGCCCAGTGTGAGAGGCAGTGGTTGGTGAGGATCATGAAAAGCGCCAGGGGATATCATAACCCTGGGGAAGGGGCAGAGCTGACTGTGACTTCTGTATTTCAGAGCAGTTCTCCCCTGGGGATGAATATATATTATATTGGGATGAATGGGGAAGTTATCATTTAGGTGATGTAATTTACCTTTTCTTAGAAATTCACTTAATTATTTTAAGGATCCCACATCTAGAATTTGAAATACTTAAAGTATGTTTATTTTGGAGTCTTTCCTTTTTTTTTCCATTGTTCATTATTGATCTGTGAAACTGAAAATATTCTAGGACGAAGTTGCTAGTGGTAATACTACTAATAATACTATGAGCCAGAACTTGCATATGACTTTATATATTTCAAACCATGCTGTAATTCTTATGTCATTTTATTCCTTATTTTATCCCTCATGTACAACAAACTTGAGAGATGGGCATGGCCATCTGGAGATGTAGAGAGACAGGGTGATCACCAAGGTATGTAGGTAGCTCACTGACCAGGGGCTGACCTTGGGCCTGAGGACTCTCAGTTCAGCATGCCATGTGCCCACCCTATGGGATTTTACCCAGCAGTCAAGTGTCTCATTCCTGGAGTCTCAAGAGCATCCTTTTGGTGTCCCTAGTGATTCTGGAGAAATCACCCTGAAGATCTGTAATCTGATGCCTCAAGACAGCGGGATTTATACCTGCATAGCAACAAATGACCACGGGACCACATCGACGTCCGCGACAGTCAAAGTGCAAGGTACAGCCTGTTTGTTAGTCAGACCTTTTGAAATAATTTTTTTTTAGACAGGTTCTTGCTCTGTTGCCCAGGCATGGTCTCTGTTCTTGGCAGCCTTGACCTCCCAGGCTCAAGCAATCTGACCACCTCAGCCTCCTGATTAGCTGGGACTACAGGTGTGCACCACCACACCTGACTGATTTTTTTTGCATTTTTGTAGAGATGGGATTCTGCTGTGTTTTCTACAATACTTTTAAAACATTTATTTTTTAAATTTCAGTAAAACACACACAATAAAATTTACCATCTTAACCTTTTTTTTTTTAATTCAAATAAAGATAGGGTCTCGCTATGTTGTCCAGGCTGGTCTCAAACTCCAAGGCTAACGTGATCCTCCCACCTTGGCCTCCCAAAGTGCTGGGATTACAGGCATGAGCCACTGTGCCCATCCCATCTTAACCATCTTAAAATGCACAGTTTAAAAATAAATAAATAAGGGTACAGTTCAGTGGCATTAAGTACATCCACGTTTTTGGGTTACCATCACCACCATCCATCCACAGAACTTGTTCACCTTCCCATCTTTCTGAAACTGCATCTGTACCTGTTAAGCAATGACTTCCCATTCCCTCCTCCCCAATGCCTCTTGGCCACCACTGCTCTACTTTCTGTCGCTATCAATTTATGTTAGTCAAACTTTTATTTTCTTGAGACAGGGCCTTGCTCTGTTGCCCAGGCTGGAGTGCAGTAGCATGATACCACTCACTGCAGCCTTAACCTCTCCGGCTCAAGCTATCCTCCCACTTCAGCCTCCTAAGTAGCTAGGACTATTGGCATGTGCCACCATGCCCAGCTCACTTTTTGTAGAGATGGAGTCTCGAACTCCTGGGCTCAATTGTTCCTTCGGTCTTGGCATCCCAAAGTGCTAGGATTATAGGTGTCAGCCAGCACACCTGGTCCTATATTTTACGTGAACATTATAAGGGCTCCCTGCGACATGGGGGAGAAATTGTCCATTGTAAAAATTCAAAAATAATAAAGTTCTGGCAAATGAGAAGAGAACAAATCTTTCTAAGAGCTGTCTGTGGCCTACCATAAACCTACCATCAACATGTTAGTTCCCTGGCCAAGTTTTCTCTTCAGGGTGCAGTATTTAGCCCAAGGAAGAATTTCAGACAGCATGGTGTGTCTCCTACATCTGCCTTGGGCCTGGAGAAAGGTACGCCACTTGGTGGAGAAGGTCACAGGAAAAAATTGTGACATGGGTTAGGTAATGTTTCCTAGATGACCTTATACCTTGGTGTACAATGGCAAGTTCTGCAGAAATAGCACCTGATCCTGATTTCTGTCTCCATAGGTGTTCCAGCAGCCCCTAACCGCCCCATTGCCCAGGAGAGAAGCTGCACCTCTGTGATTCTCCGTTGGCTGCCCCCGTCTAGCACAGGAAACTGCACGATTTCCGGTTACACTGTGGAGTACAGAGAGGAAGGTGCACTATCTTCTGCTCTCCTTTGTCTTGTCTCTTCTTTTAAAACATTTATTTTTAAAATTGTAGTAAACACACACACAATAAAATTTACCATCTTAACCATTTTTTTAAAAATTTGAATAGAGACAGGGTCTTACTATGTTGCCTAGGCTGGTCTCAAACGCCAGGGCTAACATGATCCTCCCACCTTGGCCTCCCAAAGTGCTGGGATTACAGGCATGATCCACTTTTCTTCTCCTTTATTTTTATTGTTTATTTTTTTGAGACAGAGTTTGGCTTCGTCAACCCAGGCTGGAGTGCAGTGGTGCAGTCGGCTCACTGCAGCCTCCACCTCCTGGGCTCAAGCCAACCTCCCACCTCAGCCTTCTGAGTAGCTGGGACTACAGGCACACACCACCACACCTGGCTAATTTTTGTATTTTTAGTAGAGACAGGGTCTCACTACGCTGCCCAGACTGCTGTGAAACTCCTGAGCACAAACAATCCGCTCGCCTCAGCCTCCAGAAGTGCTGGGATTACAGGCATAAGCCACGGCGCCCGGCCTCTGGCTCTTGTGTTCCTGTCTTCTCTTCATCTCTAGGAGGTCCTTCAGAATTGTAAACACATTAGCCTCCTCATCTTTCAGAAGTTGTTCCTTGTCGTGTCTTCCAACTCAGCTCAGAGGCCTCAGTGCCAGATTACAGCTGCCTTCTAATCCCAGATGTTCAGCAGCTCTTTTGGCTAAGATGATCCAAACCTCCCTGACATATTTATGACCCAGGGCAGGTTTCAAGGTGCCTTCATACATATATCCCTACTTAACACACTCAATCACCCAGACAGGGATGATCAAGCACATTTTACAGAAGGGGAGGCTAAGGTCTAAAGAACATTAAGAAACACAAGATTATAGTTAATGAGAGGCAGAGCTAGCACTAGAACTCAGATGTCTACTTGGCTAATTTGTGATCTTTCTCCCAGAGAAATAACTAGTGTGGTACGGGTGGACTTCTACAACCCCTACCTACCCCCAGATAAAATTAAGATAATATATATTTTTTAATTGTGCCTTTTAAAATTGTACAATTTAAACTGTTAAAATTTGTTACATTTACATGCTAAAAGTGAATGTATTTCTTCAGCAGTTAGAAACAACTGAGACTTCCATCTAGTTAGCAGGAAGAATTAGTTAAAATAGAAGCTGCCAGATCGCTCTAATTGTTAATAACACAACCACAGTTATTCAGAGTCATAACACAATTACTCTGAATCACATTAGGAATTACACAATTGAACTGAAAGCAAGTGCTTGCTACCCTATCACCCGAACCAAAACCATTTGTTTTATTCTACTTTTCATTATGCTTAGTATTTTAATTCTTCTTTCTCCTTCTTTTTTATTAAACAGTTATCAACCCATTTATTTCTGCATCCTTCTTAAGCTGTTCACTCTTGTGTCTCCCAGGTTAGCACAAAAGTATTAATAGTGAGCTGGGAGACACATTTTACAAAGTTCATATTTACCTTAGCATTATCCAGTTCATAGTTCAGCTCACTAAGTTCTCTTGGGCAAATTGTTTAATATTTCTGAGGCTCAGTTTCTACATCTGTAAAGTAAGATTAGTCCTTTACCTCACTGGATTTCTGTGGATTTAAGACAGAATTAACTTTCTGTCTTAAATCTCATTTAACTATGAGAGAATTATGTTGAAGACACCTTCCACCGGATTTTACATGTACGTAGTGTTCAATGCATGTTAATTTCCATTTTGTTTCAGTTTCCACATGCATATTTTCTCTCATGTTATTAATTAAAAATATACTCTTCTGGCCTTATTAAAAGTTTACCTCGTGTCCTCTGTAAATTCTGTATTATCTATGTCTTTTCACTCTGGCACTTGCACATTTGAAAGTAAACAGAATCTGTAGGCCAGCTTCTTCCACGCCTCTCACCATTTATTCCCTCATGTAGGAAATTGAACCCAAACTACCGTAGTTGGCCTACAGGCTTAGAGAGCCTGACATGGTAACCACAAGCATCCCTTGAATTGAATGTGTCTGTTTTCCTTTCTTTGTTCGCTGAAGGTCTTTGAAACAATATCCCTTTGGCTTTTCTCTTTCCCTCTCCTGGGAAACCGTACACTAGGTTCTCAGATCTGGCAGCAGTCGGTGGCTTCGACCTTGGACACTTACCTCGTCATCGAAGACCTTAGTCCCGGGTGTCCTTATCAGTTCAGAGTCAGTGCCAGTAACCCCTGGGGAATCAGCCTTCCCAGCGAGCCCTCGGAGTTTGTGCGACTTCCAGAATATGGTGAGTCCCAGCCCAGCCCTGGCCCCCCAGGCAGTGGGGGCGAGACACCTGGCTGCCTGTCACAGACTCATGGGCACGTTGACATGTCAGGCCACCATGCAAGAGGCACCTGGTGGCTCCAGTCAGGCAACATTTTAGAGGCCTGAGAAGAATGTATCTGTAAAGTCTAGCTCCAAGCATCTTGGGCAAATGTTAGGTCTGCACCGATGCCTACCCCTGCATCTGCCAAGTTCCCTGGGGACTGAGTATGCCCCAGGAAAGGAGAGTTACAGGCAGGAGTCACGAGTCCTATGGATGTTCTCTGCCCCTCTTCTGAGACAGTGAAACAAGCCTCCTCCCACGCGGGCACCCCTGCCAGCCGTAAACGTACCTCCCTGCATGAGGGACTCACCCACTTCAAATGGGGGAGAGAAAAGCCACCTGGCTGAAGGGCTTCACTACAACATGAGGATTTCATAGTTTCCTCACCCTCAATCATCCTAGAATTTTTTTTCAACATGGATATAATTTTATGTAGATTTGTTAAAAAATTAACTAAGATACACATATAGCTAGCTAAATACGAGTATTTTACAAATAAGGTTCTTATTTTGCCCAAATCATCTTCATCCCAGGGACATTTTGGAAGAGAAAACTTGGCTATCC
>NW_012100654.1:2346610-2347434 GCF_000951045.1 Mandrillus leucophaeus | reverse complement strand
ACCTCCTGGGCTCAAGTGATCCTCCAACCTCAGCCTCCTGAGAAGCTGGGACTACAAGTGTACACCACCACACCTGGCTGATTTTTAATTTTTTGTAGAGACAGGGTCTTGCTATGTGGCTCAGGCTAGAAAGAGAAATTTCTAAAATGTATTTTCCTTTTCTCCTTTCTTGACCTTGTAACTTTTCCCTTCATTCTCTGCATCCTCCTTATACCCCTGATTTTCACCAGCTTTTCTAGGCTTTCAAAGTGTTCTTTTATCCCTTTTAAATTTTTCTCCCAAATTTATCTTTTAAAATATCCAGAAGTCATATTTCTGATTGTCCTGAGTTTTCCCTTTGTTTAAGTAGACGGGAGAGAGAAGCCAACTCTGTCATGTCAGTTTCCCCTTGGAAGATTTTTAAAAATAACATTCCAGAGAATCATGGCATTTTCCCACTAAGTCAGACTCCGTATTTGGTCATGAGAATTGCTTTGGGGTTGCTCTGGAGCTTTTCTGTTAATTTTTTCTTTATTCTTATATGACATCCTCGATATTGTAAATGGATTCTCTCTCTTCCGAAGATGCTGCTGCTGATGGTGCCACCATTTCTTGGAAGGAAAATTTTGACTCAGCTTACACTGAGTTGAATGAAATTGGAAGGTAATGACACAGTTTTCTATTCCTTCGTTCATGAACACCTAGCAACATCACATCAGAATAATAACTTTTTGTTGTTGTCATTGTTTATTTCTTTTACAAATGCAATTCTTTCCATAGCAAGAAAACAACTAAAATATTTATATATTCTACTGTTCTTTTTCTTTTCTTTTCTTTTTTTTTTT
>NW_012100654.1:2339896-2340990 GCF_000951045.1 Mandrillus leucophaeus | reverse complement strand
CGGAGCTTGCAGTGAGCCGAGATCACGCCACTGCACCCCTGCCTGGGCGACACAGCGAGACTCCGTCTCAAAAAAACAAAACAAAACAACAAAAACAAAAACAAAAAGAAAGAAAGAAATCGCCAAATGGTGAGACTTCGGGCAGTGCAAGGGAGTGGTCTGTGTGTACTGGGGAGAGCAGTGGGTGGGGGGCGGCTGACTGTACTCGAAAGACAATGGACCTGTGTGCTTTGGGGTTAAGGGAATTCTGGAGTCTCCAGAGGGGTCTGGGAAACCCTCTAAGTCACCTCTGCCTGACCTGAATCCAGAAATGCTCTCCAGTTCCAGCCCCACTGTCAGTCCAGTTTTCTCCCAGTGACTTTGGCTTTGTTCCCACGAGCCTGTGACTCATGCAGAAACCTAGGCCCTGGGTCTCCGTTTCCTCAGAATTCAAGATGGATAAGCTGCCTTCAGTCTCAGCCAGGCTGTGCTCTGGGAAACCTGAGGGAACTGGCTCCAGGGTCAGCCGAGCCAGGCTGCTCATGTGACCCCTATCCTCCCAGGCCGCTCACTTGCTCCAGCCCCAGATGATGCTGTGTGTTTTGCTGTTTGTGAACCTTGGTCCCCAACAGATGACACAAATGCGTATTGCTGTGCATGCTGTGTGTGTGTGTGTGTGCACGCGTGCATGAATTATTGCCAAGGAATTGACACATCACACAAGGTAATACTGCCAAAGAATCTACCCAAGCATATATTGTGGGTTAAGTTAAATCCTTCAGTATACCAGATAAGCTCATTAATGCCTGAGAAGAGTGGGATAAGAAAGAGAATTTTTTCTTTTTTTTTTTTTTGGAGACAGGGTCTCGCTCTGTCTCCCAGGCTGGAGTGCGGTGGCGCGATCATAGCTCACTGCAGCCTCAACCTCCTGGGCTCAAGTGATCCTCCAACCTCAGCCTCCTGAGAAGCTGGGACTACAAGTGTACACCACCACACCTGGCTGATTTTTAAATTTTTTTGTAGAGATCGGGTATTGTTATGTTGCCCAGGCTGGTCTTGAATTCCTGGGTTCAAACGATCCTCCTACCTCCGCCTCCCAAAGTGCTGGGATTATA
>NW_012100654.1:2336036-2339191 GCF_000951045.1 Mandrillus leucophaeus | reverse complement strand
TCCTGCCTCAGCCTCCCGAGTAGCTGGGATTACAGGCATGTGCCACCACGCCCAGCTAATTTTGTATTTTTAGTAGAGACGGGGTTTCTCCATGCTGGTCATGGCTGGTCTCGAACTCCTGACCTCAGGTGATCCTCCAGCCTCGGCCTCCCAAAGTGCTGGGATTACAGACATGAGCCACCCACCCGGCCATTTCTACTGTTATTTTTCTAACTTCTTAAGTTGGATGCTTCATTCATCAATTCTCAGCCTTTCTTCTTTTCTAATATGAAAATTTAAGGCCCAAACTTTTCTTCAAACTACAATTTTAGCTATAGGTCTGAGTTTTGATATGCAGTATTTTCCTTATTAGTTATATGTAGTTTTCTCCAACCATGAATTTTTATTTGATCTCGTTATAATGGAAACATGTTTTTATATATATGAGATTTTTAAATGTATGAGTTTTTAAAAGTATCTTTTTATTACTGATTTCTGACTTAATTTGCATTGTGGTCAGAAAATCTATATGGTACTGATTCCTTGGTTTTTGTTTGGACTTGCTTTATGAGTAGCACATGATTAATTTTTGTAAAAACTTCCATATGTTCCTGGGAAGACTGTATAATCACTAATTGTTGGGTATAGATCTCTATATTGCCCGTGTACCAAGCACATTAATTATTTTATGAGGATTTCTAATCCCAGTCCTCCCCCTGCCACACATATACACATCCATACCTTTCTCTTTCTCTCTCTCACTTGCAGTATTTTGGTTAGAGAACATTTAGTGTGTCCTCAAAAATAAAATGGATACAAATATGACTTTTAACAGAAAAATTAAAACTCTATCACCTGACCCACAAAATAGTTGATGGGAAAGAAACAAAAGGGGTTCATCCCTATTCATGCTTTAGCCTCCAGGTGGTCTGGGTGAGGGAATGTGGGTAGATCTTACAGTTGCCCACCCATAAGATCATCCCCCCGGATGTATAAATAAAAGAATACCCACTAACAATGGGCCATCGGCATCATCTCTATCTCTGATTGGCATCTCTCAGTGAAGCATAACATTTTTTAACTGGTGTGGTTGTGACAGAAGTTATAGAGGAAGCCAAATGGTCCTTATTCCTGTGTCTTAGGCAGGAGTCACCATGTCATTCCTGCCTTCCGTTGCAGCAGCTTTCATCAAAAACAAACTCCACCTCTCCTTTCCTGTCTTCTTTGTGTAGCCAAACAGAAGAAAAAAGCCAAGGAAATGTATGTGATGATGATGATGATAATGAGGATCTCCGTATCTATAGCATTCTAGATACTAAGCAGATCCTACATACAAATGTTATTTTTGTTTATTTGTTTGAGCCCTACTGCTTAATACACAAACATTATTTAATTTAATCCATACAACACTATGAGATACTGTTTGAGCAGATTTTCTTTCTTTTTTCTTTCTTTAAAAAAAAGATAGAGATCGGGTATTGTTATGTTGCCCAGGCTGGTCTTGAATTCCTGGGTTCAAACGATCCTCCTACCTCCGCCTCCCAAAGTGCTGGGATTATAGGCCTGAGCCACTACACCCGGCTGAGTATATTGTCTTTTTGTCTTCTTTTTTCTTTTTTCTTTTTTTGAGACAGGGTCTGTCTCTGTCACCAGGGCTGGAATACAGTGGCACTATCATAGCTCACTGCACGCTCAATCTCCTGAGCTCAAGCAATCCCCCCAGGCTTGCAGGAGGATGATCAGCCTTCCAAGTAGCTGGGACTACAGGTGCACACCACCACACCTGGCAAACTTTTACAAGAATTTTTTGTTCTTGTTTTGTAGAGATGGAGTTCTCACTATGTTGCCCAGGCTGGTCTCAAACTCCTGGCTCAAGCAATCCTTCCGCCTCAGTCTCCTAAAGTGTGGGATTACAGGCATGAGCCACCCATCTCACCCAGCTTGAAGTATATTTTCAGTAAAGGAAACTCAGGGTCAGGTTAAGTAACTTTCTCAAGGTTTCCACAACTCGGAGGTGTGGAGCCAGGATTCAAATTCTGGGCTACCTAACTCCAAGCCTGGGCTTGTTTTACTAGTATATATTGTTTCTCATCATATCAATTATTGTCCAAAATAAGCTCTAGTAACTGAAATCTAGTTTGCTCTATTACGTTGAAATTTGTGAAGCTAAACATGACCCCCAATAATGGGCCAATTAAATCCCCAGCTAGTTCTAAATGAAATCGGTTTCATCACCTGGATGTCCCAGTTAATTCCTCCTGGAGACATGCGTTTGCTATTATTAGCCATAGATTAAGGCATGTTTTAGCTAAAACAGATGGCTAGTTTGATATTCCTCAAAGGGAAGATCAATTTTCTTATCTGTTCAAAAGTAATCAATGTTTTTGTTTTAAAGTCTCTAACAGCCTGAAGCTTTTCCTCTCTCCCAAGAATAGTCCTCATATTTTCAGAAGATCTTTTCAAAATGTTGTACATTAACAGAATAGAAATAATACATGGAAATTCTTATTCTTTTTCCTTATTTCTTTGAGACAGGGACTCACTCTGTTGCCCAGGCTTGAGTGCAGTGGTGTGATCACTGCTTACTGCAGCCTCGACCTTCCAGGCTCAAGTGATCCTCCTACCTCAGCCTCCCAAGTAGCTGGGACTACAGGCATGAGCCATCACAGCCAGCTAATTTTTGCATTTTTTTGTAGATACGAGGTTTCACCATGTTTCTCAGGATAATCTCAAACTCCTGAGCTCAAGCAATCCACCCACCTTGGCCTCCCAAAGTACTGGGATTACAGGCGTGAGCCACCGCACCCGGCCAAAATAATACGTGGAGATGTTAATGTGAGACACAGGAAAGGTATTTGTGTCAGGGCCGTGGAAGTGAATCGACTTTCTTCATCATACCTAAACTGGAATTCTGGGCCTTTGTGACTATTCTGTTAAAAGGAGCGCTCTGGTAATTAAATACTATAAAAAACCACAGTGCAGGAAGGAATATGTTCTCTCCTACAGCACATCCTAGAAGGAAAGGGCACTTGACTATGGCGTGTTTAACCAGGAATGAACTATATAGGCAACAATGCAGTATAAAGAAGGCAGGGGGTTGTCACTGGAAATGCTGACCATTGCCTATACCCATTGCTATACAGAAAGGTAGCAGTACCAGGTCTCCAGGTGAGATG
>NW_012100654.1:2296719-2334341 GCF_000951045.1 Mandrillus leucophaeus | reverse complement strand
TTCCCATCTGAGCAGTCTGGTCAAATTACTCTGTAGTAAAGTAAAAGTTGACAGGCTTCACCCACAAGCTCAGAGCTTCTAAACATCTTTTTTCTTTTCTTTTCTTTTTTTTAGACACTCCAGTCTGTCTCCCAGACTGGAGTGCAATGATGCAATCTCGACTTACTGCAACCTCCACCTCCCAGGTTCAAGCGATTCTCCTACCTCAGCCTCCTGAGTAGCTGGGATTACAGGTGCCTGCCACCACACCCAGCTAATTTTTGTATTTTTAGTTGAGACGGGATTTCTCCATGTTGGCCAGGCTGATCTCAAACTCCTGACCTCAGGTGATCTGCCTGCCTCAGCTTCCCAAAGTGCTGGGATTACAGGTGTGAGCCACCATGCCCTGCCACCAAACACGTTTTTATTCCTGAACTTTCAAAATGAGCCGACTTCCAATGCCGGCCATGATATAGTAAACCCACTGTAGCCTTTATCTCCCACTGATTACAACCAGAATCCCGGACAAGATACAAAAAGCAATACCTGGGTATTAAATTAAATAATAGAGATGAGAATGGAAAGTCAAGAGACTTGGGCTGGATGTGGTGGTTCACGCCTATAATCCCAGCACTTTGGGAGGCTGAGGCAGGAGGATCACTTGAGCCCAGGAGTCCAAGACCAGCCTGGGCAATATGGTGAGACTTCATCTCTAAAAAAAATAAAAGAAAAGACTAGCTAGGCACGGTGGTGCACACCTGTAGTCCCAGCTACTTGGGAAGCTGAGGTGGGAGGATTGTTTGAGCCTAGGAGGTCGAGATCGCACCACTGCATTCCAGTCTGGGCGACGGAGCAAGAGCCTGTCTCAAAAAACTAAAAGGAAAGAAAGAAAAGTAAAAATTTGAAGAATGGCTAATGACAAGGAGAATAGCAGTTTCCTTCCTTCCTTCCTTCCTTCTTTCCTTCCTTCCCTTCTTCCTTCCTTCCTTTTTTCTTCTTTCCTCTTTTCTCCTTTATCTCCCCAGCTTTGATACAAGTGTGGGCCAAATCAAAGAACTATGTAGCATGCACAAAGAGCAAAAACTTCAAGAAAAACCTACATTTCTGGCCAAAGGACAAAGAAAGGGGAACCTTTTGAGTGGAGAGAACAGAATAATTCATGCTTTGTTTGTTTTTTTCTGTCTCCTTACTGTCACTCCTTCACCCCAAGGGTAGTCATGTGAAACTGCATGACAGTGCAGGAAGCTAAACCTCTGAGGGAATCCCATCTTTCTGGCCAGACAACTTCAAAAAGGGGCACTTAGGAGATAAAGAATGCGGGGGAAATCTCAGGAGAAAGCAAAAGAAGATCTCCTAATTCTATATGAAATGACTCAAATCCTGAGCCACCTTCCGGCTGTGCATGTGTAAGGCACATTCAAAGAAATATAGCAAGGCTCTAAGAACTGGACTATGATGTAAACCACTGCGCAGTGACTGTTTAGCTTCAGACTACTCTTTGTGTGGTGCTCACAAGAGGTAGACCTAAAAGCATAGTAAACACTTTGAACACTGAACTGACAATAGAACCACCTCCCACAGAAGGTGAGACGGAACTTGCAGCCTGAACCTAACCAAGCTGATTACTGACCAAAACATACAAATAAACCAAAAATCAACCTTCTCCAGAGGATTTTAACAGAATCAGAGTCTCACAACATAACATTCAAAATGTTCAGGATACAAGCTAAAATCGCTCAACATTACAAAAAGCAGAAAAAAACTTAAAAAATTCTCGGGAAGAAAACAATCAACAGATGCCAGCTCTGAGATGATCCAAATATTGGAACTATCACACAAAGACTTTAAAGTAGCAATTACAACCATCTTCTGTAAGGTAAAGGTGAACACTCTTGAAATGAATGGAAAGATAGAAGTTATTGGCAGAGAAATAGAAATTATTTTTAAATGAAAATTGCATAACAAAAAATATAATATCTAACATTTTAAAATTTACAGCATGGATTCAGTAACAGAACAAAGCTGATGGAGGAGTTGGTGAAATTGAAGAGGAAGAAATATAAATTATCCAACATAAAGAATAGAGAGAAAAAATGTTTTACAAATATTAGACATAACCCCAGGGTCCTATGGAAAAATATCAAAGGGTCTGACATTCATGTCATTAGAACTCCTGAGGGAAAGAAAAAAGTGATTTGTGCAGAAAAAATTTTTGAAAAAATAGCGACTAGAAATGTCCCAAATTTGGCAAAAGACACAAATTTTTAAAGAAGCTTAGTGACCTAAATAAAAAACAAACAAAAACCATGCCCGGAACACATTATAATCAAACTCCGAAAACAGATATATGAAAAAAATCTTGAAAGAAACAAGAGAAAAAAACAACATATTACATTCAGGTAGAACAGTGACTCAAAGGACAGCAGATTTCTCATCAGAATCCATGGAGGCAAGACGACAACAGAACCAACATCTTTAAAATGCTGAAAGAAAAGAGCTAGCCACCAAGAATTCTAAATCTAGCAAAAAATATCCTCCAGGTGAAATGAATTTAACTACTAAGAATTTCTGAACAGTTGAGGAAAATCTTTAACATTAAAGACAGAAATCAAAACAAAAGTAGAAGAAAGTAAACACACTATATAGCAAAAGACTTCCAAAAACTCTCATTAGTATCCTTAGATAAAGGATAATATTGAGATTATAAAACAACAGGAGACTGAGGCAGGAGAATGGCATAAACCCGGGAGGCGGAGCTTGCAGTGAGCCGAGATCCGGCCCCTGCACTCCAGCCTGGGCGACAGAGCAAGACTCTTTCTTAAAAAAAAAAAAAGAAGAAAAAAAAAAAAGAAATTATAACAAGAGCATAATTCTACAAAAAACAAAAAACAACAAACAACTTTTTTTTTTTTTTTTTTTTTAAAGACAGAGCCTTGCTCTTTCACCCAGGCTGGAGTGCAGTGGCACAATCTCAGCTCATTGCAGCCTCTGCCTCCCAAGTTCAAGTGATTTTTGTGCCTCGGTCTTCCAAGTAGCTGGGATTACAGGCACGCAGCACCATGCCTGGCTAATTTTTGTATGTTTAGTAGAAATGGGGTTTCACCATGTTGTCCAGGCTGGTCTTGAACTCCTGACCTCAAGTGATCCACCCACCTTGGCCTCCCAAGGTGCTGGGATTACAGGCGTGAGCCACTGCAACTGGCCTGAAAGCCTTAATAGAAGTGTGGGAAGACAGTGTTGAGGAAATTTCCCAGAAATCTGAGTAACCGGGAAAAAAAATGGGAAATAGAATAGGAAAAGAAGAATTAGAGGACTAGGCTAGAAGGTCCAATTTGAAAAACAGAAATTCCAGAAAGAGAGAATAGAACAAATTATACAGAGAAGAAGGAATTATTTCTAAAAAATAAAGTATTCCCAGAATGAAAAGACATGAGTTTACTAATTGAGAGAGCACCTGAGTGCCCAACCTAATGGATGAAAATAGATCATACTGCAGCACATAATTGTGAAATTTCTCAACACTTAGGAAGAAAGAAGAGCCTACAAATTCTCCATGAAGAGAAGGGGTCATGAAGGGTTAGGAATCATAATGCTTTAGACATTAACAGTTAACATTACCAATAACAATAGAAGTTGGAAGGCAACAGAATAATTCCTTCAAAATTGTGATTGAAAAATTTTCCAACTGGATTATACTCGGCTAAACTCACAATCAAGTATAAAAGTAGAATAAGTACAAATTTTCAGATATGCAAGTCTGAAACAATTTATTTCCCAGGCACTCTTTGTCAGAAATGATTGAAGATTGCATTCTGTCAGAAAAAGGAAAAGTATTCATAGTTTACTAGAGGCTCAACTGTGAATAGCATAGACATAGTGTAGTAATGTAGACACTGAATATTGATTATAATTTTATTGGGAGGACAGTGGATGGGGATAGTAGTTATGTGGCAGGGACAGAGGGAGGAAGGAGGCTAAAATCTCATCTTCCATAGTGGGATGTCAACAGAAATAATTAAAACTGAAAAATGAAGAAGTAGCCACTCAAAGCGTATGATTGAGAGTCATATAAGTAAATATTTCAATAATCTGCTAAACTATATTAAATTGATATATTAAACTGCCTCTCAGGCCAGGCACGGTGTCTCATGCCTAATTCCAGCACTTTGGGAGGCCAAGGTGGATGGATCGCTTTGAGCTCAGGAATTCAAGACCAGCCTGGGCAACATGGCTAAATCCCATCTCTACAAAAAAAGTACAAAAAATTAGACAGGTATGGTGGTGCATGCCTGTAGTCCCAGCTACTTGGGAGGCTGAGGTTGGAGGATCACTTGAGCTTGGGAGGCAGAGATTGCAGTGAGCCAAGATCATGCTACCACACTCAAGCCTGGGTGACAGAGCAAGACTCCAGGGAAGGAAAAATGGGGATGCATTTTTTTTTTTAATAACAAATCTGGAGAGATAATTGACTTTTTTAACCATGGGGCTGCATAACTTTAACAACTACAAACCTTTTTCTAAAAATGAAGCTAGCAGTACCTTGATGTGGCCACTAAATTCAGGAGAGCTATCCTCAACATTCAATTGTTTTCATTGTTCCATTTCACTCCTCTGCAAGAAGTAACTTACGATAATCAAACTCACAAAGAGAGCACTGTTAAAAACCAGAATGGCAATTTATTAATTTATAATGTGACACAAAACTGCCATTTTGACCAAATATTTGTTTACTGTGCCAAGAATGATATTTGGTAAATAATATATGTTCAATAAATACTTGTCTAAGACTTGTTTTACTAATTAGTACATTATTTTTAAAAAAACAATTTTTTTAAAAGAGAGGGTCTCACTATGTTGTCCAGGCTGGTCTCAAACTCCTGGGCTCAAGCAATCCTTGTGTCTCAGCTTCCCAAAGCACTGGGATGACAAGCATGAGCCATTGCACCTGGCCTTATTAGCACATTATTTTATTTTATGCAAATACATGATGGGAAAAAAAGTATTATTAAAAAGTTGCCTTTTGAGCACAGAGCCAGGTCAAGGAGGCAGTTAGATGATCTTCATGGTGGCCACGACACACCCATTTCTGTTGGAGGAATGGGCTGGTCTTCAGACTGTTCACTCCTCTGCTCGTGGGTTAGGACACCTTATGGGAAGGGCTTGGATGGTGCTGCCTTATCACCTTGCTGACTCTCCCTTCATCTGCCCCATTGCTGACCTGTGCCCCTACAGAGCTCTCTTGACACCTTCCACAGGGCAACAGCTGTATCTGGGAACCATTCTATTTCAGGAGTTGGTAATTTTGTCAGATGTAATAATGACAGAGTGGTTATATATTTCTAAGTGTTCTTGTCAATAGGCATGTAAACTGAAGTATTTATGAGTGAAATGACATTATATCTGTTGCTTAAAATACTCCAGGGGAAAAAAAAAAGCAGTGGATAGAAAAGAGATAGATGAAACAAAATTGATTAAAATGTTCATGATTATTGAAGTTGGCTGCATAGGAGATCTATTTTGCTATTTTCTTCACTTTTGTATATATTAGAAAGTTTTCATAATAAAAAGATAACAAACATAAAATAAAATGAAACAATGGACTCTTTAAAAATGTTTTTAATGAGAGCTAAGCTATGAGGACACAAAGGCGTAAGAATGATACAATGGACTTTGGGGACTCGCGGGAAAGGGTGAGACGGTGGTAAGAAATAAAAGACTACACACTGGGTACAGTGTACACTGCTTGGGTGATGGGTGCACCAAAATCTCAGAAATCACCATTAAAGAACATATTCATGTAACCAAACACCACCTGTTCCCCAAAAACCTATTGAAATTAAAAAAAAAAAAAAAATTCCATTTTGCGTTGGTTTTCAGTCTGGCTTTTTCATCATGTCATGGCCCCATAAAGAGGTAGCATTTGTGCTAGACCTTGAAGGAAGTAGAATTGGTATGTATGAGAAGGAGAAAAAAACAATAAAAATGTTTTAAAAATTATCATTGAGTAGAATTCCTCCTTCTTTAACATTATTGCTGTTTCTATTGTTGTATTTCACAGAAATATGTATTCTGCCTAGAAAAGAAAACTGAACTGCCGTTGATGGTCAAAATGGCAGAGAAAAATATTGGTTAAAAAAATTACATTAGTTAGGCCAGGCATAGTGGCTCACACCTGTAATCCCAGGGCTTTGGGAGGCCGAGGCAAGAGGCTTGAGCCTGGAAAGTTGAGGCTGCAGTGAGCCATGATCACATCACTGCTCTCTAGCCTGGGTAACAGAGCAAGACCCTGTCTCAAACAAACAAACAAACAAAAAGCTTTATATTATATACAAAAATATAATGTATAATATAATTATATTATATAATATATTAGTTTTTGACATCTCAAAAAAACCTAAAATGCTAAAGAAGGAAAATGGATTTTCTGAATAACATTATAATTAAAAATATAGGAGAGTAGGATTCCTAATAAAATCTATCTGACCACTTCACACAAAACTTTACTTATCCATGAATAAAATATATCTAGTTAATTGATGAATGTTGGTAAATTTTCCCTTTTGCTTTTCCAGAGGCCGTTTCTCTATAGTAAAGAAATGCATTCACAAAGCTACCCGCAAAGATGTGGCTGTGAAATTTGTTAGTAAAAAAATGAAGAAGAAAGAACAGGCTGCCCACGAGGCTGCCCTGCTTCAGCACCTACAGCACCCTCAGTACATCACTCTCCATGACACCTATGAGTCCCCCACGTCCTACATCCTGATCTTGGAACTGTAAGTACAGATGCCGTCTCTCTAAAGTCGCCCCCATCCATTTGGGTTAGCTCTTGCCCACAATTAATGGAAAAGACAGTTACATTTTATACAAGGTCCTGTCATTTGCAAAGTGCTGCATATAACATGCACTCTCTCCCCCATTTTATAATCAATGTCATTTCCATTTCAAAGATTAAAACATCATAGTAGGGATAAGGGAAGTCCTTAGAACTAGCTCCTTAAGACTAGGAATAGAGAAGCTGGGACTTGAACCCATATCCCTCTCCCTTCCAGGTTTATTTTCTTTCTATTATGGACTCTTGGGCTGGGCTTGAGTTTGGGAAGAGCTTGTCGACAGTAGGCTGATTGACAGGGTGGAGTTGAAAGAGAGGGCTCTGTGTGTCAGTTCACTACCATAGCATCTCCAGTTTACCACCCAAGAAATTCCTTCTAGGGGAGAGCCTTACCTTCAAAACATTCCACTCATTCCAGATTTTCTAGGGACTTAGGCAACCATATACCCCTAGAATAGATTTAATAAAGCAATAATGTCCCATTCTCCCCACCACTACCCCAGACTAAGAAGAAACAGTATGCTCTGTGGTTTAGATAAAGATCACAGAGATGAAAGAGAACAGAGTCTTTTCAGAAGTGATACAAGTAACAGAAATGTGATCAGATTGGTGCTAATGAGGCCCTTGGCCTAGACAGGAGACAGACATTTCTGCCAATGACCATTGCTGTGTATGGCTCCACAAGAACCCGTTTTCAGTAAAGAAGTGCCTGCATTTTCAGCTTTTCAACTACCATGTTAGTCCGGCTGTTGCGTGATTGTTAGTCTAGGTGTGTGTGTACGGGATCTTTCAGTGAGTAACTTGCCACGAATTTATTTATGATAAAATAAGAAAGCAAAAATGCAAGCAAGTTTGGCTATTTTTAAAATCAGCTGGAAAAAAAACAGAGGGGACAAAAGCAGTGCTGCTAGCATCTGTAATCCTTTTGTGAAACTTAAACTGTATGTGGTTAAGTAGCTGGTAGTTTGTCACTTTAGACTTAACAGTCTTTTTCAGAGCCTGACCTGTCTGTAGGGAACCTCCTAACTCAAAAGGCATATTCTATTGCTAGTGACCTATGCTTGTCCACAGATGACAGCATCTGCGCTTGAGTTCCAATGAAAGGTATTGTCACTATGTACCGGGTTGAATTCAGCTGACCCAGAACTTCTGCCCCTTCAGACTTGCCAACTACTGTTTTAAGGGAAGGTGCTGATAGTGGGCTACTGCAGTGCAACGGAAAGAAGCTGCTCTTGGAATGAGGAATCTGGGCTCACGTCCCAGCTCTGTGATTTGAAGCAGAATACTTAGTTTGCCAGGGCCCCGGGTTCTCATCTGTGAAGACTGAAATTCCTCCAACATCCCAGAGATGTTGCAGGGATTAAGTTAGATGAATAGTGGGTTGAACTAGTTTAGCAAACATTTACTGAGCACTCACTATGCACCAACCACTATCCAGATCAGGGGGAACAAAGGTATAGTTATAAGGGTAGTTTAGAGGAGGCAGAGGTAGAGTTTATAGGGGGGAAAGGGCTGGGCACGATGGCTCATGCCTGTAATCCTAGCACGTTGAGAGGCCGAGGTGGGCGGATCACTTGAGGTCAGAAGTTCGAGACCAGCCTCGCCAACATGGTGAAACCCCATCTCTACTAAAACTACAAAAATTAGTTGGGCGTGGTGGTGCGCACCTGTAATCCCAGCTACTCGAGAGGCTGAGGCAGGAGAATCGCTTGAACCCAGGAGGTGGAGGTTGCAGTGAGCCAAGATCACGCCACTGCACTCCAACCTGGGCCACAGAGTGAGACTCCGTCTCAAAAAAACAAAACAAAACAAAACAAAACAAAAAAACAGGGGGAAAAGATGTAGCTTTTGCCCTCAAGGAGTTACATGTCTAATGAGGAAGACCAATAGATAGATAGATGGATGATTTTAATATAACATGGTAAATACTAAGAGACATGCATGCACTGGAGAAGGTTGCTGTGAGAATGTAGGTGCTTGGTTGAACTTGAAGTTCAGGGGAAGTTTGTGGAGAGGCAGTGCCTGAGCTAATCCCTGTGCTGGATCTCATTATCCTGTTATGCTTATGTGGCACATACTTATGCTGCCAATTATGTGACAGTGGCCTCCCCTTAGGTGGTCACCAGAATTGCTGGGAGAGCTTTTCTTTACCAGGCAACTGAGATTTGGATTCCCTATTCTGGGGTGGGATGCAGGCATCTGCCTTACCCAAAAACTCTAAAGGTGAACTTGGTGGCTAAGACTCTCTCACTTGGAGCAGTGCTGCTGTTAATTGCTCCCTTAATGACCCCAAGAAGTTCAGGGGAATATATTTAACATGCCCAATCCTACTCCATCTACTCTGATCACTCTTACCTCACCCCTAGCAGGGTCAGAAGAAAGCAAAAGAGGCTTGCATGGGTTCTAGCCTTTGCTCCTGTTAGGGGAAGTAGAAGACACCAGTGAGAAGGAGCAAGCTAGAGGGAAGAGGAAAACTTGGCCAGGGTGATTTCAGCTGTAACTGAAAGTCATTTCTGACCCTGGATTAGGCTCCTCTGCATGGGGATTTCCTGGGGATGTGCCTTTAACAACTCAATGCATTTGGTAACTCCTGGGTGTAAGAGGACAGAGGGTGGCTGAGAATAGCTACCATCTATTTAGCACTTACCTACGCTACCAATTATGCTTAAATGCTTCATCATCTCATTCCATCCTTGCACAATCCTCATAATGAAATAGGTGAATAGTAATATTCACCCACTATAAGATAATATTAATTCATTATATTAGATTAATATAATGAATAATAATTGTTATTATTTTGTTGCTGTTCTTATTCCCACTTTAAAGATGGTTCACTTTGGTGAAACCAAAACACAGAGTTCAAATGACTTGCTCCCAGCCTTCAGCAGGTAGATAGCAGAACCAGGATTCGAATCTGGGTCTGGATGGCTCCATATACCATGTTCTCAATCACAGTTCTCAAGGTTGGAAAAGTTGCCCAGAAGGCAAAGGATTCAAAAAGGGATCAAGAGCCGGGCACGGTGGCTCATGCCGGTAATCCCAGCACTTTGGGAGGCCCAGGCGGGTGGATCACTTGAGACCAGGAGTTACTGACCAGCCTGGCCAACATGGCAAAACTCTGTCTCTACTAAAAATACAAAAATTAGCTGGGTTAGATGGCACACACCTGTAATCCCAGCTACTTGGGGAGCTGAGACACCAGAATCGCTTGAACCTGGGAGGCGGAGGTTGCAGTGAGCCGCGATCATGCCACTACACTCCAGCCTGGCGAAAGACTGTCTCAAAAACAAAACAAACAAATAACAACAACAAAAAAAAGGTGGCAGGGTGGGAGTGGGGCAAATAATCAATAATGCAAAGAACAAACTTTGCCTACTTTCTGTTTTCCCCAACTAAAAACTGACAAATGAAAGTAGTTTGGCTAGACGCAGTGGCGTCCTCCAGAAATCGCAGCTATGTGAGAGGCTGAAGCAAGAGGATCACTTGAGCCCAGGAGTTCGAGGCTGCAGTGAGCTATGATTGTGCCACAGCATTCCAGCCTGGGTGACACAGTGAGACTTCATTTCTAAAATTAATATAAAATAAAATTAAGAAGTACTTTGCAAAACACATGTGGGGTTGCTTGCAGCCCCTAGGTTATGGTTAATCAGAATATTGCTGAAGCCTCTCTTGGTGAAGGCTTTCTTTACTTAGCAATCGAACCTCTTAAATGGGCGTCACAACATTTTGTTGTGAGCAATTTTTAGAGTTAATGAAGGAGAATGTTTCCTAAACAAGGTCATTCATATTTCTTCCCCGCAGTACACCATATTGGTAAATATATTTATTTTAGTTCTGAATATTACAATAACTTTAGGCTCTAACTAAATATGCATGTGTTGCACATTTAGTCTTCATGTATAACAAGAAGTATGAGAGAGCTTAGAGCTCTTACTGATTTTTATATGTGTTATTTTTCTATTTCTTCATATCAAACATATTTCCTTTGCCTTTCCCTGCCTACTTTCAGGATGGATGATGGCCGCCTCTTAGACTACCTTATGAATCATGATGAACTGATGGAGGAAAAAGTAGCTTTCTATATTCGAGACATCATGGAGGCTCTGCAGTACCTTCACAACTGCAGGGTTGCACATTTGGACATAAAGGTAATAAGAAGTGTCAACTTTGCAGGGAATACCTTAAATGGCCAAGTCCAACTTATAGTCATTACTCATAAGGAATATAAGTTCAAATTCATTTTATTTACTTAGAGTAGAATAGTATGACTTTTTTTTTTTTTTGAGACAACTCTGTTGCCAAGGCTGGAGTGCAGTGTGCAATCTCGGCTCACTGCAACCTCTGCCTCCTGGGTGCAAGCAATTCTTCTGCCTTAGCCTCCTGAGTAGCTGGGATTACAGGTGCCCACCACCACACCTGGCTAATTTTTGTATTTTTAGTAGAGATGGGGTTTCATCATGTTGGCCAGGCTGGTCTTGATCTCCTGACCTCAAGTGATCCGCCCGCCTTGACCTCCCAAAGTGCTGGGATTACAGATGTGAGTCACCACGCCCATCCCATTATGACTATTAAAGAGAATCTGGGTTGTCATACAATTTAAGTATATCATCCATGAATTAATGAGAATATACCAGAGCCACAATGACATCTGGTGTGAGAGAAAGTAGGGAAGTTCTACCTACCTAATCTAACTTCATAGAAGTAAGCCAACAAATGTCACGTTTTCTTCCATGCTGCTCAAAAAGAAGTCCCTGTTCACCAAAATGAGTAATTTATTATTTCCTTGACTCAATGCAGAAGCAATGTAGTTAAGAAGACATGATTTTCAATGTCAAACTACTTCTCTGAATTACAACCCAAACTCAAAGTGTAGTAAGCTCAAAATGATACTTTGAAGTCTCCTATGCAGTTTCCATAATGCACAGGGAATTTTCCATACACCATAGGCTTTATCAAAGAATAGCATAATTGTGTTTGAATTAATGAGGTCTTTTGAGTAGTCAAAATAGAGGCCTGAACTTCCCTTCTTTTCTCCCTTCCTCCTTGGATCTCCACAGCCTGAAAACCTGCTCATTGACCTACGGATTCCAGTGCCTCGAGTGAAGCTCATCGACTTGGAGGATGCTGTCCAGATTTCGGGTCACTTCCACATTCACCACCTGCTGGGGAACCCTGAGTTTGCTGCCCCAGAAGTCATCCAAGGCATCCCCGTCTCCCTGGGGACAGACATCTGGAGCATCGGGGTTCTGACATATGTCATGCTGAGTGGGGTCTCCCCCTTCTTGGATGAGAGCAAAGAGGAGACATGTATCAATGTATGCAGGGTGGATTTCAGCTTCCCCCATGAATACTTCTGTGGTGTGAGCAACGCTGCCAGAGATTTCATCAATGTGATCTTACAGGAGGACTTTCGGAGGCGGCCCACGGCAGCCACATGCTTACAGCATCCATGGCTGCAGCCCCATAATGGCAGCTACTCTAAGATCCCCCTGGACACCTCCCGCCTAGCATGCTTCATAGAACGCCGCAAACACCAGAATGATGTGCGGCCTATTCCCAATGTCAAGAGCTACATTGTCAACCGGGTGAACCAAGGGACGTAGCCATCTCCCAGCCCCTATGGTTTCACATAGAAGTGCAGTGTGAACCAAAGCAAGACTGAATGTGATTGTAAATAATTCTGTTCATCATTTCACTCCGTGCAGTTCTCTGAATTGAGAGATGTACCTCTTAAACCTCATCAGTGGTTATTCAGGGTCTGAGCAGCAGTAAAAGTCACCCTAAATCCAGGGGCTTTCCAGAAGGTCATTCTGAAGAAATAAAGAGGCAAAGAGTCACAGAAGTGTTCAGAAGAAGGACAAAGATGAGAACAATATTGGCTGTTATGAAATTTTAACTGTATCTTCCAAAATGAGTGGTTAACTGGGCAAACCGTAAGCTCACAAGAGTGTAAAAGTTCTCTGGCTTTGCTGAAATTTTAAGCAAAAAGTTCTATTTAATGGAGATGTCATGTATATCAACTATTCTGGTTTAGATAACTTAGATATAGTTTCTTAATAGGATAGATATACACATACAGTATAATATATCCCATTCAGGTTTCAGAGTTTTCTAATATAGAGATATATATATATTAAATCAAACACAAGTAACTTTGAGTGCTCCAGTTAAGACAGTAATTTATTTATCGAAGCATTACATTGTTTTGACTAAGCACAATTAGATGACAAGTTTTGTAGAGCATTTTATAAATCTTGTATAGAAATCTTTTACCAGAACCTGTGCATTAAGAGAAAGCAACATTGCCCTTTTGAATGAGATAATTTTTTCTGTCAATCACAGGTTATTTGATTAAGATAGGTTCTTTCTGTATATGAAATGCTACCCGCAAATTCACTGGCAGCTCAGAGTTAATCTGGCAAGAAAGCCCGCCAGGAAATAAGTTCAAATACACTATGAGCTGCGGGGGTATTTTTGTGTCTACACCAGGTTTGAAATAAATAAACAAATATAAGAGGTTCATACAAAAGGGCAAATGAAAACCTTTCCTACAGTTCCTATGAACAACGTACCAACACTTTCTGATTTCTTCTACGGCTGTAGAATACCATCTTTCAGAAAGTTGGCTGACTTTATTTCTAACTCCTTATTGAAGCTAAGGGGTGCTTACTAAAAGGAGGCAGCCATATAGGCCTTTTAAAGGCCTGGTCCTAAGTCCTTTTTAAAGCCATGGAACAAAACCTGATAAACCACCCTAACAGAGCATTAAGTTGTAACTGAGATTGCAATACCTGTCACCACTCAGCCGCTGATAGTTCTCTGAACCAAAAGGACTAATTGTGCTTTGAGGCCAATCCTGCTTTCTGGTGTATATTCTCCATAAAAGATTATTATTAACTGCTCTTTTTCACTCTGGTGGAAAAAAAAATTAAACCTGGGCATTTCATGGGTTTTCTTTCTTTATTGTTGTTCGTTTGTTTTGGAGGGAGGGAGTTTGTTTTTTGTGTTTGTACATGATCCACCCTTAGTTTTCTAGAATATGTGTTGAAAATAGATATTATTATGCAAGTAAGATTTTAAAAATGTAACTCAAGTGTTTGTTCAAATCAGGTTTAACGGCGTTGCTTCTCTCCTATAATGGGATAGAGAAAATTAAAATCACACAGTACAGAAGTGCAAGAAGAGAATATATGAAGGACGAATAGAACTACAAACCTATCTAAATGAAAAAGAAATGGTGGAAACTAAGCCTGAACTTTACATATAAAAAGCATTATTCCCACAGTGGAAATGTAAAATTAAAAATCATCATCATTTTTTTTCCATTGGTTTCAAAGACAACTTCCTCATTCACCCTCCACCTCATCCCATCCAAGATTACAGATTGATAAACTAATGGAAATTATAAGCAATAAGACTAGATAGCACTTAGTATTTTCGGGATTAACCAAATATGTGGAAACCGACTCCGACTGTATTTGTTTCCAGTTTTCAAATGGCCCTGGGTCATTAAGCCTCACTCCCTCAGAGGTCTCTCTTGAGTAACCCCTATAGTCTTCATTTGGACCTTTATGTATATGCAAATACTCTATGATACAATACATAAAAATTTAAAACATACATTAAACATGTTTACTAAAATTTTTTAAAGTTTGAAACATATTTAGTAAAAAAAATTAGTAAACATGTCTTCATTGTGTTTAAAAAATTTAAAACATATTTACTAATAATCCTTTTGGTAAACATGTTTACTAAAACCCTTTCAGTAAACATGCCTTCATTATGGTATACAGCATAAAAGAGGAAAGCCTGAGCCGGGCACTGTGACTCATGCCTGTTAGCTGGGCGTGGTGGCAATCGCCTGTAATCCCAGCGACTTAGGAGGCTGAGGCAGGATAATCACTTGAAACCGGAAGGCGGAGGTTGCCGTGAGCCAAAATTGCGCCACTGCACTCTAGCCTGGGCAATAAGAGCAAAACTCCGTCTCAAAAAAAAAAAAAAAAAAAAAAAGAGAGGAAAGCCTGGCCCATAGTGTTTGTCAAACTGTAGGCTCTGAGGATACCCAATATCCATAAATTCCAGCTTGGCAAGTTCTGTTCTGTCCACTGTGGATGACCTGAATCAAGATCCCCCTGTTGAGCCATTCTGAGTTTTTGTAACAAGTTGAGTTTCTTCTTGAGAAGGCCAGGGCCCAGGACAATGGTGAACAGACCACGGCAGGTGGGAGGCAAGGATGGTATTGTTGAAATTATGTTATGGGGGCAGTTGACAGAATGTTAGACCTCAAGCTTTCATATCAGCTTTTACAACAGAGTTGGGAGGATCCAGATCCAGATGTGGGGTTACATGGAATTCCCCCAAGTACACATATTTGGGAAGTGAGAAGACAGGAAAAGAGGGACCTGGGAAAAGTAGGATGATTTTGTTAACTGGAGCCAAGGTACAATCGTTAGACCAGAATGAACTTAATAGAGGCCCCAAGAGAAAGGGGGTATATTTTATATAGTTTGATAATGGAGGGAAACTAACAGGGAGGCTGCCTGTCTGCAAAGCTCCTGGTCTCTCCCAACAGAGATAAGAGAGTAGTCTTGGTTCAAGGGTTCTCCATAGCAAGTTGGAAATAACAAGGAATCCCAGACGATGAGCCTGGGGAATGTACTTTAAGTTGCTCTGAGGGCAACTGTGGTTAGGGAAGAAGGATCAGGGGCCCCTCTTGTTCCTGTTTTGGTGGAGAGATTTATTACTTGGTAGTAAAGAAGAGAGGAGAGAGGAGAAAATAGTCCACTTCTATCATAATGATGGTAGTTCACAGTGGGAGTGAACTTTTAGCTGAAATAGGAAAAACAAACAATGGTCAAGGTCACAAGTTTCTTGCTTGGCTTATATTCATTGCATAGGGTTTTGAACTTTTTGTTTTGTTTTGTAAGGGTGGGATAAAGGATGAAAAGATCAGGGACAACCCATAATAACTTTTAAGAAGTATTAATATGATGATTTCCTACATCTTTACATTTGTTTCAAATTAAATAGATATATATCCACTTATAGCTGAATGTGGTAAAATTTTTAAGAAAAAAATGGTAATGTTGGAGATATCCTTCAGGTCTCTCTCAGCCATAAACAGTGTAAGGGGGAGTAGAGGAAGCAGAGGAGAAAGCTAGCTTCCCTGCTTTGTGGTCCACAAAGCCTTTATAAATAGTAGTGCCTTTCAGAGGGGAGGATGGGAGATAAAGAAGTTCGTTGCATTTAGATTTACTGATATTGCAGCATTTTTTCTTTACTTTAAAATATCTTGTAAATGAAAACATCTGAATATAGGGGTGGGACCAGGAATGTTTGAGTTTCAATCTCAGCTATTCCTGATTCATCTTTTCTTACAGAAAGTCTTTGTTTTTTCTTCCCCAAATGTCCCCATTGGTAAAATGGGAGCTGGGGGATGGGGAAGGAGGGAGGACATTAATCTTACAGGAATGTTGAGAAATAACCTTGGTTGGGACATCTATAAAACACTTTGATTTTTTTTAAAGTGCTACACACTGCCAGTGCTAAGAATTTTATTGATAGTAACTTTGAACATTCCAGGTTTTCAATATTCATGTCTTTAGATACCATTTATAAACTCATGAGATTAAATTCTGTAAATTGCTTTCAGTTAGAAGTATCAGGTGCTCTTCGTCTAAATGTTATTTGGTCTTAGCCTATAATTTCGATCATTTAAGAGCTTGTCTACCGAAAAGGGTTCAGAGAGCTGATGAAGTCTTATGTTCATAAGCCGTTTTCTCCAGTATTTCTTATGGCAGATGCGAAGAGTAAAAAGGCCTCGAAAGCAACTGCTACCTTCCTTCTCAAGCTTTACGCTCTGGAAAAATGGACAGAGAAGAACCCAACAACCACTTTCTTCACTTGGGAGGGCAGAAGTGAGAAGAAAACATCTTCTCATATTACAATTTATTTTTCACAGTCTCACAGGAATCTAAGAGGCAAATTAAATGCACAGGCAAATTAAATGCATAGAAATGAATTGGACTGTTCATTTTTGGAGAACAAACCTTGAATTTTTTTTTTTTTTTTTAGGTGGTTAGGTCTTTCAGGAGTTGCATATTTGCTATCCCATAACCTCCATGATTAGAGCCCACGAGTCAGGCGTTACTTTTTTCTTGCCTCTGTGGAAGAGCATGGCAATTTAGATTTGTGAGAATACGAGGGAGCAAATATGATATAAACTAAATTTTTCATTAACTAAAACTTTGTCCCATGCATTTAACAGAGGAGGAAATAATTTGGTACGTAAGAGGTTTTCGTAGTAGGGCAAAGTTCAAACTCACCATGTCCTTATTCAGTGTGGTCAACGAATTGTGCTGGATGAGTTTTGAGGAATGTAGACCTTCTTCCTTTCTCTCCTGGGTCGCACCTCTACGGAGTCTGGGTTAGACAAACGCAATATGTGACCTTTCAGTGAATTTATTTATGAAACTGCACCTTGATTTTTCTTCACTATTTAAAGCCTAGGGATGATTTGAGGATGAATGATTAAACCCAGGGTGGGCTTAGAGACGATAGAGCTCACACATGCTCCATCAAGAAAAGGAACGCTACTATGTTAATATTTATTTTCTAAAAATAGTAAGGCTCTCAGTTGTTTCATTAATTCTAAAGGGTTAAAAAGGGCTGAAATTTGTTTCTAGCACTAAATGTTTTTAGTAGGAAATTTACTCACATAAAAAATTTATGCAGCAGTAGTAGAACACAGATTATCGTAAGAACATATTTTCTATGAAAGGCATTTCTTCCTCATTTTCAATAAATATAAAGAAGTTAGAGGAGAGGAAAAGCAATCACTCAAAGACAACTTTTAATCTTTGAGGGACATTATGGTAAGCCTGAAATTAATATGCACAGGCTATTGCATTTTTCTGTGAGAAATGTGCCCCTTTGCTGTGAGATTCTAAAATGTGTTCAGATTTAGTTTTTATTCAAATGATCAAGATAACGGATTAGTTAGATAACTGCTATTTCAGACAGTGGGGTTAGCTGAGAAAAGGGAGCATGGTAGAAGAAATGCAAATAACAATTCTTGGAATGCCAACCCCCGAGGCTTAGTTTAACCAAGCTAATTTGTTGGCCCAGGGATGGCCAGCATAGGAGTTTCCATCAATACCTGACTTCCATCAAGAACTGAATCCATGTTCTGGAGTATTACAGAGACTGTTACTATGACCTCAAAGACTGTGGCTACGAATCTGAAGTTAACAAAACATACATCTTCTCTTACTAACTTAAGCCATATCCGTCATCACTCTGTTTGATTTTTCTGACCCTGGTGCTTTTACTTCTGTTTCTGCCAAACTTCAGCCTACTCTATGGGGAAGGTGAGTAAAACTATTAGTTAGAACAAGTATGAAGACTGTGAAAAAAACTAAACATACTCTTCAGAATGAGATCCTGTTCAGAGAACAGTAGTGATCAAAGTGCAAACTGTTGGAAAATACGGATATATGTACATCTGTACATGTATATAGTGTATAATATGTATGTATATGTTATTGCTCATATGCAGAAATCTATCCATTTGCAGACAGCCCAGGTGGGTCAATTTTTCTATTGGAAGACCATTTAGGGCCATTCAAAACCATTAGGGCTAATTTGTGGAGATGAATTCTACTCATTCTGGAATTAATTTACTGTCTTTTGACATCCACAAAGCCAAACTAACAAAGTGTGAAACATAAAGGGGCCATCATTTAGGTTATTCTATCTGGACTTATAACTATCTTTATATTTGAACTATTAATAGTCAATTTGCAAACCGTATTGGCATCTCTTGGTTTTGAGTGACCCCGGCCCCCCCAAGTCTTTTGCAAATTTGGAGTGGGCTTCACTGGCCATTCAGACAAAGGGCCTTATTCATAAGTGGACAGGTTTCCCCATAGGGACCATCACACATATACATATAAGTACATACTTCCATCAGGCTTGTAACAATTGGTTTAAAATCACTCCACAGTATTGATAAATAGCTCTATATTTTCAAGGTGCAGAAGAATTCCACAGCCTTAATTATTTCAGTGTCTTGCTGGTCTGCCTTAAGTGTATCTTCTGGGTTTTTGGTTGTTTTATTATTTTTAAATTTTTCTGCTGTTGTTCATTTTGTATGCACACAATGTCGTTTTGTAAAGGTAGGTTGTAAATATTTTATTTGTAAGTCAAAATCACTCATGTGTAATGTTGTAAAGTGATGACCTGCTGTCTTGTTACTGCTACAGTAAATGTTATAAGTTATGGATGAAACTTCAAAATGTACATCTCACATGTTATGCATTCCTATAAATATACGATACTAAAGATACTATATGGTCGTCTCTTTTTTC
This sequence comes from Mandrillus leucophaeus, assembly GCF_000951045.1. NCBI lineage: Eukaryota > Metazoa > Chordata > Mammalia > Primates > Cercopithecidae > Mandrillus > Mandrillus leucophaeus. The sequence continues at coordinate 2,315,162 of NW_012100654.1, read as the reverse complement.
CTAATTAAACCTTTGTTCAAAGAAAAGAGTAATTTTTTTTGCTTTCTCCAAATATACAAAAGACTTTGAAAAGGTAAAAATATCACATGATTATTACAACACTTTAGGCCCAGGATTTTAGAAAGAAAGCAACAATTTTGTGCCTTAGAGTATTCTAAAGCATTTACCCAAAAACGCCAAGGAAACCTCAGGGCCAGGTGCGGTGGCTAGCACCTGTAAATCCCAACACTTTGAAAGGCCGAAGTGGAAAGATCTCTTGAGCCCAGGAGTTCGACACCAGCCTGGACAAAATAAGGAGACACCCACCTCCCCTCAATCCCCGCATATTAAAAAAATTGTTTTAAAAAAATTAACTGAGTGTGTTGGTGCATGCCCGTGGTCCCATCTACTTGGGAGGCTGAGGTGGAAGGATCATCTGAACCCGGGAGGTAGAAGCTACAATGAGCTGTGATTATGCTACCTCTCTCTAGCCTGGGCAACAAAGTGAGACCCTATAAAAAAAAAAAAAAAAAAAAAAGCCTCGGGTGGTTGTTAATTTCATACTGGTATTTCAGGTGATAATGTCAGAATGTTTGGAAGATATGTTGGTCTGGATTTCACAAGTTTATACATTCTGGTGTGGACTCCAGCAATCTGGGTTAGCCTATGCAGATATGATCAGGCTTTGAAAGTTTAAACGTGCCACCCAAGTGCAAATGAAGCTGATTCATGATATACTGTCAATTAGCCAGAGTGTTAAAGTGTTTTGATTAGCTTACTTTGCCAAGAAAAACAAAAAAATGTTTTAACATTTGTCTTCTATTTTCATCAAGATGCTATTGCATTTATTTGTAATGAGAAACACTTGTCAAAAGCATGGGCTCTTCACATTGGCTCGTCAGCACAATCTCCTCAGAAAATATAGATAATAAAGAATATTAGAAATGAAGTCAGAATCAGGTTTATGAATTAAAATCATAAGCCCCTTATGGGCTTTCTTTTTTTTAGATCTAGAATTTGTATGTATTTTAGCACCTATATATGAAGCCCATCTGTAATTAATTTTTCATTTAATCCCAACAAATTCTTATGAAGTAACTTATTTTACTTGGATTAGAGACAACTGAGTCACAGAATCTAGGTGGTTGTTCAAGGTCACTGAGACATTCACTGGAAGATAACTTTTTTTTTTTTTGAGACAGGGTCTCACTCTGTCACTCAGGCTGGAGTGCAGTGGCATGATCACAGCTCACTGTAGCCTCAACCTCCCAGGCTCAAGTGATCCTCCTGCCTCAGCCTCCCCAGTAGGTGGGACCACAACTGTGTGCCATGATGTCTGGCTAATGTGTTTTATTTTTTGAAAAGACAGAGTCTTGCCATGTTGCCCAGGCTGATCTCAAACTCCTGGGCTTCCCGTCTCTGCCTCCCAAAGTGCTGGGATTGCAGACATGAGCCACTGACCTGGCCCTAGAAGATAACTTAAAATAAATGTATATGTATGTGTTTCAGTGTATCTGAGTCTGTGTAGCGTAGGTCAAACAATAATAAATAATTAAATAACAGTACCTCAGCCTGTATTTTTTTGAGGGGGAGTGGTTGAGAGGAATCACCAACATAGTTAAGGAATATTAGCAAAAGCCCTAATACAAATGATAATCAGAACCCCACAAGCTCAGTCTAAAATAGATATCAGAGTAGAATATAGAAGGGATTCAGCAAGCAATATAGAGCTAGGTCCATGAAAATGCTCTAGATTGAACTATTGCCTGAAGTTTTACATTCATGGAAACTCTTTAGGATAAATATCTAAAACAGTAAGACTAAATATTGGTTAAAGTCAAGATTCTTTACCCAGCCTAAGTAAATGAAATGGAGAACACAAAATGAATTGGTACAATCTATGTCCTCCTCTGTTTTTGTTTGTTTGTTTCTTTGTTGTTGTTGTTGAGACGGAGTCTCACTGTGTTGCCCAGGCTGGAGTGCAGTGGCATGATCTTGGCTTACTGCAACCCCAGGTTTAAGCAATTCTCCTGCCTCAGCCTCCCAAGTAGCTGGGACTACAGGCACGCGCTACTATGTCTGGCTAATTTTTGTATTTTTTGGTAGAGACGGGGTTTCACCATGTTAACCAGGCTGGTCTCAAACTCCCGACCTCAGGTGATCCACTTTCCTTGGCCTCCCAAAGTACTGGGATTACAGGCATGAGCCACCATGCTCAGCCCCACCAACTTTTTATCAAGTGTTTTTTAGTTAACTATCTCATTGAATCTTAATAGTGATCTTTGGAGAAAGTTAATATATTATCTTCATTCTATTTTTTAGAAAATTGAGACTCATAACTCAAAATGCATTGCCAAAGATCACTCAGTCAGTAAGTAGAATGGGACTAAAATCCAAATGTTTTGGTTTGAAACTTCATGTTCATTGTAGTGCACAATACTGCCATGCCTTATCTGTTCCTCTTTTTTAAAAAAGTATTTGTTATAGTTGACACATGATAATTATACACATTTATTGGGTACATAGTGCTATTTCAATACGCACAATGTACAGTGATCAAATCAGAGTAATTCATATATTCCTCACCTTAAATATTTATCATTTCTTTGTGTTGGGAACATTCAAACTCCCTCTTCTAGCTATTTGAAAATAAATAGTAAATTATTATTGACTGCAGTGACCCTACAGTGCTATAGAACACTAGGACTTATCCCTCCTATCTAGCTGTAATTTGTATCCTTTAACCACCCCCTATCCTTCCCAGCCTCTAGTAATTACTATTCTACTCTCTACCTTCATGAGATGAACTTTTTTAGCTTCTGCATATGAGTAAGAACATTTGCTATTTATCTTTCTGTTCCTGGCTTGTTTCACATAACACAATGTCCTTCAGGTTCATCCACCTTGCCGCAAATGACAAGGTTTCATTCTTTATGTGAATTTAAGGGTTATTTTCCTTAAGCTAGAAGAAAGTATTGCCTTATATACACAATGGAGAAGAGATGTATTTGTAAAGATTATTTCTTAGATTATTTCTCTAAGAGATTTATTTGTAAAGACCAAATATGTTTGGATTTTCAGATTGTCTAGCAATATTATCCTCCTGGATAACCCTGATACCAATCAATTCACCATCTTCTAACTCTCCTCCCTCCCTCCCTAACCTTTTCTACACCTATTACCTAAGCATTTGAGATACGCCAAAGGAAATAAAAAAGTACTCCTTCAGGAAGCAGAGTACAGACAAAAGAGGTAATGAATACTGTAATCATCTAAGTGCTGTCACGTACTAGATGCTATGAAGTTAATAAAAGAATTGAGTAAAGGTCCCTGTCTTTGAGAACTTATATTCTATTTGGAGAAACATGGGGGGAAAATCGTGGCTAATAACTAGCAAATATAACATGCTAGGCCAAGCAGTAGAGATAATTAAGAGAACTAGTCAAGAAGGCATTGGCTGTTAAAAAATGGACAGGATTTATGAAAACTCTCATGAAAGGCTGGACTTCATGATCCTACAGTCAATCTAGCTGTTCTGTGCTTTGAACCCCGGTGACCCCATCCAGAAGAAACCAGGAGAAGCACAAACTGGCCCAGATTCGCTACCACCTGCCCCACCCTTGAGCCCGGGGAAACCCAGAGGTGGGTGCAGCAAGCTCTGGAAGCTGCAGACGAGGGAGGCGGAAGAGGCGGGGCTTCGCGGGCTACGTCATCGGGGCGCCGGAGGCCCGCTGCGCCTGGGAGTTTGAAGCAAACAGGCAGCGCGCGACAATGGCGGCAGCTGGTGGAGCTTTGGGGCCATTGGTGACGGGTCTGTACGACGTGCAGGCTTTCAAGTTTGGGGACTTCGTGCTGAAGAGCGGACTCTCCTCCCCCATCTACATCGATCTGCGGGGCATCGTGTCTCGACCGCGTCTTCTGAGTCAGGTGCTAGCCCAGGAAGGGGAAGGACAGGGCTAGGTGGCGGGAAAGAGGACCAGGAAATGGAAGAGGGTGACAGGAGTTGGGCCGTGAGTGAGAGCAAAAGAGCCAAGCAGGCAGTCCAGCCCTACTCTTGGTCTGGGGAGTAAGCATGAGAAGCACAGAGGCCAGGGGTTGTTGGACTCTTTGAGAGTCGTCTGTTCTTTCACCCACAGGCTTAGACACGTGTTTTGCAAAAGTCGGGAAACCCAGTTTGGAACCCTGTCTGGCACTGAAGCACACTTGAATGAATTCTGTGTATTTAACTTTAAGAAGATTAGACTTGAGGCCGGGCGTGGTGCCTCATGACTGTAATACCAGCATTTTGGGAGGCCTAAGTGGGCGGATCAGCTGAGCCCCAGGAGTTCGAGACCAGCCTGGGCCCCAGGAGTTGGAGACCCCGTCTCTACAAAAAATTAGCTGGGTGTGGTGGCGCACGCCTGGGACGCTGAGGTGGGAGGATCACCTGAGCCTGGGAGGTCAAGGCTGCAGTGAGCTGTCTTTGTGCCACTGCACTCCAGCCTGGGTGACAGTGAGACCCTGCCTCAAAAAACAAACAAACAGACCGGGAAAACGTGAGGGGGCAGATAATTCAGTAGCTGGGAAAATACTTGTGAGAAAAGAAAAATAGAACAACCTGAACCCTGTGATGTATACAAAATTTATCAGCGCCTAGAGAGACTTCAGCCATGCTCCCCCATGCAGCCCTGGGGACAATTATTTATTTATTTTTTAGAGGGGGTCTCTCTTATGTCACCACGGCTGGAGTGCAGCTCTGTGATCGTACTTCACTGCAGCCAGGAACTCCTGGGCTTAAGAGATCTTCCTGCCTCCAGTGAGCACAGACGCTCATGCCTGTAGTCCTAATTCTTTGGGAGGCTGAGGGGGTGGATCACTTAAGGTCTGGAGTTTGAGACCAGCCTGGCCGACCTGGTGAAACTCCGCCTCTACTGATAATGCAAAAATTAGCCGGGTGTGGTGATGCACACCTGTAATCCCAGCTACTCAGGAGGCTGAGGCAGGAGAATCAGGAGGTTGCAGTTAGCCGAGATTGAGCCACTGCACTCCAGCCTGGGCAACAGAGGGAGACTGTCTCAAAAAAAAAAAAAAAAGAAAGAGAGAGATCCTGTTACCTCAACCTCTGAGTAACTAGAACTAAAGGCGTGTGCCATCATGCCCATCAAATTTTTTAAATTTTTTTTTGTAGAGAGGAGGTCTCACCATACTGCCCAGGCTCGTCTCGAACTCCTGGCCTCAAAAGATCCTCCCGCCTTGGCGGCCTCCCAAGTAGCTGGGACTACAAATGCCTGGTGCCACCACTGGGCTACCTCATGTTATTTCAATGCAAATTCTTGGTGAACATAGAAACTGCCCCTTTTGCTTTAAAAATCCACTTGTAACTACTGTATAATCAGGGCAACTGAAGTTTGTGCTTCGGGTTGCACTCCTCGAACTTGGCACACATTTGTGTTCTACTTGTATTAATTTTGCCTCAGCCTCTTCCTTTTAGGTCCTTTTAGGCTGTTTGGAAAGGGGAGTTGAATTTTGCACTGTGCGGCCAGAAGCAATAATTAAGACCAGAAGGTGGACATATTGGGAAAGCAGGTTTTTAGTCAATATAAGGAAAAGTTTTGTACAAATTAGAGATTTCTAATACAGTGCTTCTAAACTTTGAGTATATATGAATTACCTGGGAATTTTGTTAAAATACAGAATCCAGTTCTGTAGCTCTTGAGACTGGACCTGGGGTTGCGCATTTCTAACAAGGTTCCAGCTGAAACTGCAGACCACACTGAGTAGAGGCCGTAAATATGTTTTCCAATAGAGTTTGCTACTAGCCACTAGTTACTATTGAGCATTATGAATTTTTAAGTTTAAATAGTCATGTATGACCAGTGGCTGTCATATTGGACTGCTCAGATAGAGGACATTTCCATCATTGCAGAAAGTTCTATCTAGAAGACATGTGAGTTTCCTCAGCCCACTTAAGGGTTTATGTTCACTAGGGACCACTTTGTGTGGTTATTGTAAAAAGTATTAAGGTAGGTTGGACTATTAAGGTTGTGGTACTTTGGACTATTAACTTATCATCATCCAGAATCTTGATATGGTGTATCTCAGCAGTGTGGAGAATGACTAAGGATTTTCTAGGGAAAAATTGATTTATTTTAATAAGCCAGCTGATAAATGACAGAAAAAGTTTTTTGATAACTAGATCATGGTGTGTGTGTGTGTGTGTGTGTGTATTTTGGTGATTAATTGGTGAGAAGTTCAAAACATGGAGAGACTTGGGTATAACAAAACTCCTTTTCACATCTTATTTATGCGAATAGAATTTCTCAGTATTTACACCCCAGAAAGCAATATAATTTATGCTAAACTCTAACCTCCCTTAATAAGTGATATTTGACTATAGTACTATATATACATTAGTGTACATAAAGTAATTGGAGAGGAAAGGTAGCATTAACTCACTAAAAATGCATTTTCCAGGTCTGTTTTTATCCCTCTGTCAAAATTTGCAAAACATGTTTTAATTAATCATATGCTTGTAATAATTTAATAAGAATTCTCTTCTTTAAAAAGTACAATTTCCATTTTCTTTTCCTCAAGAGAATAATTTCTCTTCAGTCCTTAAGGATTCAGCTGCTTACATGGGCTTTGTTGTGGGTCGAAGCAGCACCCACAGGTTTAAATCAGGGTCGGGTATTTGGTCCTTGTGGGATTCACAAGATGGATTACTACTGACTACTTTGCTGTGAATGGCACAACTCACACAGTAATGTAGCTTCGTATACAGTTTGGGAAGAACATAGGAGGCAAAGATGCTCACTGCAGAAATGTCCCTCACTGCTGCGGCCTCTACTGTGTTCTGCATGATGGGCTTCTTAATAGTCTTTTCCTTGGGCATGTATCAGACATAGTATGTGCAACTACTGGCCACAGCCCTTTTTGGCACGATCATTGTTCCTTTCTTTTCTTTGTCATCTTGGAAGTAAGGACCTGAGAGAACTACAGAAGAATTCTTGACACCTAGAGACTTAAGGTCATGGGAAATTTTTTTAAATTACCATTTTAAATTTCAGTTTACATACATATAGACAAGTATGACAGAGGGATCAGTAAAAGCTTTTCTAGTATAATCATATATTGCTTTAGAATAAAATTCTCTGGACACAGTAGAGTGAAACTTTGAGTTGAAAAAAGATGTAAAAAATTTTAAACTTTTCATAGTCAGGAATTTCATGTTTTTTGTTTTTTTTTTTAAATGGAGATGGTGGGTATCCAGTCACTGTAGCATTTGTATTCCAAGTTTATTCCTTAAGAAGAGTGATAAAACAGTTCTGAGATAATATGTTAATATTTTTAGTACTAGAAATTACATTCTTTGCAACTTAAAATAGTCATAGATTGTGGGGAAAAGAAAGAGAGATCAGACTGTTACTATGTCTATGTAGAAAGAAGTAGACATAAGAGACTCCATTTTGTTCTGTATCTGAGATGCTGTTAATCTGTGACCCTACCCCCACCTTGTCCTTGCAAGAGACATGTGCTGTGGTAACTCAAGGTTTAACAGATTTTGGGCTGTGCAGGGTGTGCTTTGTTAAACAAGTGCCTGAAGGCAGTATGCTTGTGAAAAGTCATCACCATTCTCTTAATCTCAAGTACCCAGGGACACATACACTGCCAAAGGTCACAGGGACCTCTGCCTAGGAAAGCTAGGTATTTCCAAGGTTTCTCCCCATGTGATAGTCTGAAATGTGGCCTCGTGGGAAGGGAAAGACTTGATCGTCTCCCAGCCTGGCACCCGTGAAGGGTCTTTGCTAAGGAGGACTGGTGTAAGAGGAAAGAAGGCCTCTTGGCAGTTGAGATAGAGAAAAGCATCTGTCTCCTGCCCGTCCCTGGGCAATGGAACATTTACTGAGAAAGGAGAAAACCGCCTGAAGGTGGGACGTGCTAGCAGCAGTGCTGCTCTTTATGCACTAAACAGGTTTATGGAGCTGTTTGCATATGCATATCAAGGCACAGCACTTTTCCTTAAACTCATTCATGTCACAGAGATCTTTATTCACATGTCTTACTGCTGACCTTCTCCCTACGATGATCCTATTATCCTGCCACTTTCCTTTTTCTAAGATGGTAAAGATAATGATCAATAAATACTGAGGGAACTCAGAGACAGGTGCGTGGGTCCTCTGTATGCTGAGCGCCGGTCCTCTGGGCCCACTGTTTCTTTCTCTATACTTTGTCTCTGTGTCTCATTTCTTTTCTCAAGTCTCTCGTTCCACCTAACAAGAAACGCCCACAGGTGTGAAGGGGGAGGCCACCCCTTCAATAGATTTTGGGTTTTTTACTCTTTAGAAGTACTGGAGTAAACCTATGATCTAGTTCACAAAGCAACTCAGTGATTGTTTGCTTTTCTTTTTTAAAAATGAGGTGGTCTTGGGTGGGAATATGTATTCTAACATTAAAAAGTGATGATTTATGTGGAAAAGGAGATTATAAAATAGCAATTCGCACAATAGTCTGTATTTACGAAACTTCCTAATTGAAGGCTTCTTTCAGGAAATATAACTAAAAGATGATAGGTTTAGATACTCAGCGTAATGGGTTACTGAGGGAAACCAGGGAGTCAGGGGACCATCCTTAGTCTTTGGGGTCAACATCATGAGCTTCCCCAACACATCTCAGGTTGCCTTCAGAACAGATTCTGAGTCTGGCTGAATAGATTCATTCTTGTGTTTTTAGATTTATGTTTATGTACTGGGTTTATGGAGAGGGTAATAAAAAGGCATTTTTTTTTTCTCCAATCAGGTTTGAGACTTACCCCCACTAGTTTATTACTGTCTTTACTGTTATGTTGTTACATGTTTATACACTATTTAAAATAGTTACAATAAAACGTTGTTTATGTGTTCGTTTTCTTACAGGTTGCAGATGTTTTATTCCAAACTGCCCAAAATGCAGGGATCAGTTTTGACACCGTGTGTGGAGTGCCTTATACAGCTTTGCCATTGGCTACAGTTATCTGTTCAACCAATCAAATTCCAATGCTTATTAGAAGGAAAGAAACAAAGGATTATGGTAAAATAAAAGTAACATAAAGCATTAAGTTAATTAATCTGTAACATATTGTTAGAATTTTTCAGCTTCTGTGCACTAATGTTTTACCAGAGTCATCTTGAGTCCCTTAAGTTATTACTGCTTGTGGAATTTGTAATTGTTACTATAAGTCACCTTCCTTTTTTTAGACTAGGGGTGAAATGCTTTGCATTGATTAGGAAATGAAAAGTGCTTTTTTTGGTACTGTATCTATGAAACCCCAACATTTTTTTTTTTTTTACCAGCCCTTCTCTCATCAGCAAAATGGTGTAACAGCACATACTTTCCCAGTATGTTTGTATTTAAACTTCATGAAAAGTAATCCATGGATAAAATTACTCTCATAAAGTAGCATAAACACCTCAGAGAGATATTCGTGTGGGTTCATGGCAATAGATTATCAGGTGACTTGCTTTAAAACCTGAAAATTTGTCCAGGCACCATGGCTCACACTTGTAATCCCAGCACTTTTGGAGGCCGAGGTGGGCGGATCACCTTGAGGTCAGGAGTTCGAGACCAGCCTGACCAACATGGTTAAACTCCGTCTCTACTAAAAATACAAAAATGAGCTGGGTGTGGTGGTGTGCACCTATAGTCCTAGCTACTGGGGAGGCTGGGGCAGGAGACATGCTTGAACCCAGGAGGTGGAGGTTGCAATGAGCTGAGATTGTGCCACTGCACTCCAGCCTGGGCAACAAAGTGAGACCCTATTTCAAACAAACAAAAAAAAAACCTGAAAATTGGCCAGGCACAGTGGCCAATTGTAATCTTAGCACTTTGGGAGGCCAAGGCAGGAGGATAGCTTGAGCCCAGGAGTTCGAGACCAGCTTTGGCAACATAGTGAGACTTTGTCTCTACAAAAATAAAAAAAGAATACACAATTAGCTGAGTGTCGCAGTTACATGGGAGGCTGAGGCAGGAGGATGGCTTGAGCCCAGGAGCTGCAGGTTGCAGTGAGCTATGATTGTGCCACTGCACTGCACCCTGAGTGACAGAGCAAGGCTATCAAAAAATAAATAAAACCTGAAAAGCAATCTTAATGATAGTAAGGAATTAATGGGCTTTTTTGTTTATGTTGGTGTATTAGTGTTTTGTTACTTTTTTTTAAATCCTTCTACAGATGTGTTCTAAAAATTTTTATGATAAAAAAAGAAACATTAGTTGAGTTTTTGCTGCGTAAGGGCAGTGTTAGTTTTTCTGTTTTTTGTGTTTTGTTTGAGACAATGTCTCATTCTGCTGCCCAGGCTGGTCTTGAACTCCTGGTCTCAAGCCATCCTCCTGCCTTATCCTCCCAAAGTGCTGGGATTACAGGTGTGAGCCACTGCACCCAGCTGAGATTTTCTGAGCTAAAAAAAAAAATCTATATGAATCCCTACCCATAAGAAAACTCTTATTTCTGTTTTCTTATTTTATGTTTTAAAAAATGTTGCTGGAATGAAATTATGCATTTTTAAATATACTATAAATACTTGCAGTCTTGTGTTCTAGCTTAAGCTGATTCAGTTAAACTTGCCAGTTTTTCAAGAGACAGAAAGGATTTGATGAGTCTGTGAAGTCCACAGCCCAAGTTACTTACATTTTGTAGATTATCTGAAAATAGTCTGTAGTGGAATTTAGGGTAGAGAAGTATATATTTAATCACGTTGCATTATATAATTCTTTAGATTGTAGTAATGGGTCTAAATGATTGCTGAATATTTTTCCTTCTGAATTTGTATCTTCAAAAAGCCAATTATTTGGCTGATCTTGAATAGTGAATTTATAATACTTTGATGGAAAAAGGAATTATTTCATTGATGATATTGGATTATTCTGTTTCATAACTTTCCTTGATCTCGGTGATCTTGCTGTAAGAAACTCTGTATTTAGGCTGGACGTGGTAGCTCACACTTATAATCCTAGCACTTTGGGAGGCTCAGGCGGGAGGATCACTTGAGCTCAGGAGTTTAAGACCAGCCTGGGCAACATCATCTCTGTGATAAAACAAATTTTTTTAAATAAAAAAAAAACCTATATTTGAAAATTTGATCATAAAACACATTAAGCCATGTTTATAATGTAAAATAATTCACTTGAATTACTATAAATATACTGTATGTATAACTGGCAAGTTTGGTATACAGAGTTGGCTTTATACATAAATATACTGTATGTGCAACTAGCAAGTTTGGTATACAGAGTTGGTATACACATATACTGTATGTATAACTGGCAAGTTTTGTGTATATATATATACACATATACCTACATATTTAAATTTGGAATCAGCGAAATTTTTTCTTTTCTAGGAACTAAACGTCTTGTAGAAGGAACTATTAATCCGGGAGAAACCTGTTTAATCATTGAAGATGTTGTCACCAGTGGATCTAGTGTTTTGGAAACTGTTGAGGTTCTTCAGAAGGAGGGCTTGAAGGTCACTGATGCCATAGTGCTGTTGGACAGAGAGCAGGGAGGCAAGGACAAGTTGCAGGCGCACGGGATCCGCCTCCACTCAGTGTGTACGTTGTCCAAAATGCTGGAGATTCTCGAGCAGCAGCAAAAAATTGATGCTGAGACAGTTGGGAGAGTGAAGAGATTTATTCAGGAGAATGTCTTTGTGGCAGCGAATCATAATGGTTCTGCTCTTTCTATAAAGGAAGCACCCAGAGAACTCAGCTTCGGTGCACGTGCAGAGCTGCCCAGGATCCACCCAGTTGCATCGAAGCTTCTCAGGCTTATGCAAAAGAAGGAGACCAATCTATGTCTGTCTGCTGATGTTTCAGAGGCCAGAGAGCTGTTGCAGCTAGCAGATGCTTTAGGACCCAGTATCTGCATGCTCAAGACTCATGTAGATATTTTGAATGATTTTACTCTGGATGTGATGAAGGAGTTGATAACTCTGGCAAAATGCCATGAGTTCTTGATATTTGAAGACCGGAAGTTTGCAGATATAGGAAACACAGTGAAAAAGCAGTATGAAGGTAAGTGTATTATTCAGGAATCTGCAAGAATCAGAAATCCAGCTTAAATTGAAGAGAAAAAGGAAATGCTCATGTCATTGAAAGTCCATTCATAGAGCAGGCTGTCAAGCGTGGTTGGATCCAGGAGCTCAAGTGATATCTTCATGACTTGCTTTCTCTCCATCTCTCAGCTCTGCTTCTCTGTTGACTTCTTTCTCAGGTAGGCATACTCTACATGCTCACCGTAAACCAATCGCTCTAGCTTGGGATATAGAATACCTTCATTAACTAGCCTGGACAATCTGCTCTGCAACTGTAAGGTTGTTAACTCTGACCTTCTTGAAATAAGAACCAGGCAGGGATAATTTCCTTAAATAAAATGGGTGTGCTAGTACCAAAAGAAGGGTATGTGTCTGGTCTAGCAAATTCGACAGATGTCCTTAGCAGAATATGATGTTTTGAATGAAAATTCCACATAAAGGAAACAATGAAAAAGAAATATAAAATGGTAAGATTTATTTGTAGCAGAAAAAGTTCTATTGATAAACATTATTTAAAGATTTTTATTTTATCAAGTAGGGACTTAAAGTAGTGCATGTGTTGGTTGAGAAAAATGCTTAGTTCTGCTGCCTATTCTGTGCAAATTTCTGTCTACATTTTTACAACTGTGTGATCAGACTATATATTTAATGCATTTTTCAGTTAACCTTGTAACAGATATTTGGTTGTGTTAGGTAACATTTTTTGTAGGTATCTTTGAGGTAACTTTTCTTTAATGTATGCATATTCATAAGCTATTTGTTTAAAACAGATTTGTCTTTAAGTGACTTCTTCATGTGCTTAAGATGTCCTGCCCTCATCACATTGTCCAGCTTACTTTAGCTAATTGACTGATGTAAGAGTTTTATACAAACTTTCTTTAGCTCTGCATAGTTTTTTCGAAAATCAGGCTTCTTACTATCCGCTTTTAAAAGGAATATAGTTGCCTATTGAAATTAGATAGCTAAGGAGATCTAAGGAACTTGTAGAAATATTGAGCAATAGTAAAGCTACTGAGAGACCCCTGCAGAGTGAAAACTTGTCATCTTCAAGAAGAATTTTATTTTTATTATTATTATTTTTTTAGACAGGGTCTTGTTCTCTCGCCCAGGCTGGAGTGCAGTGGTGCAGTCTTGGCTCACTGCAACCTCCACCTCCTGGGCTCAAGTGATCCTCCCACCTCAGCCTCCCAAGTAGCTGGGACCACAGGCACATGCCACCACACCTGGCTAATTTTTTGTATTTTTGGTAGAGATGGAGTTTTGCCATGTTGCCCAGGCTGGTCTTGAACTCCTAAACTCAAGCAATCTGCCCACCTCAGCCTCCCAAAGTACTGGGATTACAAGCATGAGCCACCATGCCCAGCTTCAAGAGGAATTTTTAAATGTTGTTATCCTTGACATCAATAAATGTTTGTCTTCACTGGAGTCCCTTTTTAACAGCATGAGTTTTATTTGTGGTCATGAGCTTCAGCCTGTAAGGAAAAACAGTCCTGTTAGCGTTCCTGATGAGCCAAGCACAGACCTTGGAAGTTTTTTTCTCGTTGTGATCTCTTACCCAGCTACTTACCTAAATAACAGATACAGTTTTCACAGATGGAACCATGGGTCTGCTGATAATCACTAAAGTTCCTGAAGAGTTTGGTTCTCTCATTAACATGTTACTGCGAGATTATTTCATATTGCAGTTGGTTGGACAAGAGGTTAGAGGTTTTTGTTTGAAAATCGGCAAATATCTTTTTTTCCCCTTCTTCTTAGGAGGTATCTTTAAAATAGCTTCCTGGGCAGATCTGGTAAATGCTCACGTGGTGCCAGGCTCAGGAGTTGTGAAAGGCTTGCAAGAAGTGGGCCTGCCTTTGCATCGGGGGTGCCTCCTTATTGCAGAAATGAGCTCCAGCGGCTCCCTGGCCACTGGGAACTACACTAGAGCAGCGGTAAGTTTTGGGGGGACTGGGTGAAAGGGGGCAGGGGCTGCTATGCTGCATGCTATAGGGCAAGAAGATATCTCCTAATCTGGCATCTCTGGTCTGGCATCTCTGGAACCTCTGCCAAAAAAAATCCAGCTCTTGTTAGTGTGACAGTATATTAATAGTAGTTGGATAGAATTCCTTGATAGTTAATAGCATTTTATATCATGTAGTGGACACTTCAGGAATTTGAATTATACTCCAGGAGAAACTTTGAGACCCAGATAGTTAGTCAAACAAACACTTACTAAATCTACCAAGACTTTAAGACCATTGTCTTTTTCATCTTACTATGAATTGAGAGGAGATGAGAAGAGCTTCCCAGACACGCAGTTTCTCAGAATCTCCCAAGTCCTACAGAGATGCACGTTCCCATGACAGCAGCCCACATGCAGTGGCTTTCTCTTATTCTTGTCAGATATTTTAGAATATTAGATTACTTTTAAAAAATTGTCATCGGGGGTTGGGCACTGTTGCTCATACCTGTAATCCTAGCACTTTGGGAGGCCAAGGCGGGAGGATTGCTTGAGGCCAGGAGTTTGAGACCAGCTGGACGTCATAGTGAGATCTCCTCTCTACAAAAAAATGAAAAAGAAAATTAACCAGGCATGGTGGTACATGCCTATAGTCCCAGCTACTTGGGAGGCTGAGGTGGGAGGATCACTTGAGCTTAAAGATCAAGGCTGCAGGAAGCCATGATCATGCCACTGCACCTCAGCCTGGGCAAGAGTAAGAGCCTATCAAAAAAAATAAAAAGCCCCAAGAAAATCCCCATGATTTTTTCCCCCCATGTGAAGAATCTAGAAGTAAAGGATTTCTATTTTTTCATATTATTTCAAAGACTATCTGGAGACAACTCATATGGCCCTACAGTCACATTTTAACCCTATCCCTGAATTGATTATAAATGTCTGATTTCCCAAGTCTCATAAGCACGATCAGTTTTAATATTTAGCATTCTGGGAGTCTGGGTCTGGCTGAAGGACAAGACATGACTTGTTTGTTGGCAGTAGTACTTGGTGGCAAGAATGTATCAATGTGTCTCAGGTCTCGAAGTACGGAAGCTAGAGTGCAGTGGTGGTACCCAGTCAGCTCTCTGGGAAGTATCAAATAAGAAGGGAAGTACAGAGTCATGTCTCCGGGAGGGGAAAGTACCAAATCAGAAAGCCAGGCAGACCTTCTAAAGATACTTTTATGAATGTGAGATAATAGTATAGAAAATGGGGAGACCAGTTGATGTTACAGAAGAGGGAAAGTGGTAAAGGTAAGATTTCTTTAGCTCTTGAAAGCATAGCTGTTCTTTATATGACAGCTGCCTTTGAATATGGAGTACCCCGTCTGTAGATAGTCAGTAAGCCTTGAATGTGGTTTCATACCATTATAATATGTTCTAGAGTACTCACCTCAAATCCTTTTTGGAACTAGGTGGGTCACCAAGCATTATTAGAAATAAGAAATTATGCAGCATCTTGATTTTAGATGCACATAGTATAGGATTTCTGTTTTAAGTATGATTTATTGCAGGAAGGGAAGGGAAAGGAAAGGGTCATCTCAGAGTCTTAATGAATCAAATGTGTTTTATTATGGTTTCTATTTAAGATGACCTGTTCAGATATAGTAACTTTATATATATGGAATGAGAAAAGGCATCTATAATACAGCAAAGTTTCTAACTAGATAATAGAGCATAAGCCGGACATGTTGACTCACACCTGTAACCCCAGCACTTTGTTAGGCCAAGGTTGGAGGATCCCTCGAGCCCAGGAGTTCAAGACCAGCCAGGGCAATATGGGGAGACCCCATGTCTTCTTTTTTTTTTTTTTTTTGTAAGTTTTAAAAAAATAGAGCATATTTTTACTTTTATTCTGTGTGATTAACTGTTTTCTTGTAATATGTTCTATTACATTCCATTTAGGTTAGAATGGCTGAGGAGCACTCTGAATTTGTTGTTGGTTTTATTTCTGGCTCCCGAGTAAGCATGAAACCAGAATTTCTTCACTTGACTCCAGGAGTTCAGTTGGAAGCAGGAGGTAAACCTGGTCACTGGTCATGGCTCTTCCAAAAATGCTTCTTTACCCATGGCAGGCAAAATAAAACTTTGCATGTTATTAAACACTTGCTTAAGTGAAGCCTTCTTAGTCTAGAACAATAATGAATGAGGCCTTTGGTAACTATGTATCTTTGGACAAGTCAGTTTACTTCTTTTAGTCTGATTGTCTGTAAAATGGGGAGGATAACAGTATTGACCTCATAAGGTAATCAAGAGGCTTTAATGAGGTAACATGTAGAATATTTAACACAATGTCTTGGCACAGAGTAAACACTCTGTACTTGTAAGCCCTTATTCATAAGCCCTCATAATTCTTTGACGAGATACTATAGTTAGGGTCAAGGCTTTTAAGAATACTTAAAGTGTCTTGGATTTGGAAGATAATAAGCCATTTAACAGAATGCTTCTGGAACAGCAGAATTTAATAAAACAAAAAAGCAAAATCTAAGGATTAGGGTTTATGGATAGTCTGTGACCTCTTGATGAGGTTGTGATAGAAAGGTTCTTGTATATGGTAGTGGTCAGGTTAGACTTGCTCAACAGTGCCTTGTGGTGATGCCAAGATGTATGCTAAAATTTTCTTCAATTGTGAGGCCAATCTTTATTGTATTTTTTTGATATTGAACCTTTCTTGGTAATATATGAGTTTTACTTTTTTTTAAATATATATTGTTAAGCTTACAGATGATCTAAAATTTGACATTGAGAAAGTGTATATTTAGGGCAACTTGAATCTATGCTTCTGGAAAAAAATTACATGAAAAAAATAATGATAAATAAGGCTGGGTGCAGTAGCTCACGCTCATAATCCCAGCACTCTGTGAGGTCGAAGTGGGCAGATCACCTGAGGTCAGGAGTTCAAGACCAGCTTGGCCGACATAGCGAAACCCTGTCTCTACTCAAAATACAAAAATTAGCCAGGCATGGTGGTGCACACTTGTAATCCCAGCTACTCGGGAGACTGAGGCAGGAGAATCGCTTGAATCCAGGAGGTGGAGGTGGCAGTGAGCCAAGATTGCGCCATTGCACTCTAGCCTGGGTGACAGAGCAAGACTCTGTCTCAAAAAAATAAATAAAATAAATAAATAAAAATAAAATTTACCATTGAAAAGAATTGGTGAGCATCTTTCTCCGTTTGATGTCTCTGGCCTACCCAGTGAGTCTCTTCAGCTCCTGTTTTTACCCGGTTGCTATACAAAAGGGGAACGAAAGTAGGGGCACATTTTTATTTAAAGCTGGTTAGATACTTTTTCTGAGAAGTCATGTGACAGGTTTTCTGATTTTTGTATTATGTGAAACTATAGTTTTTGTGTTTCTTGCAGGAGATAATCTTGGCCAACAGTACAATAGCCCACAAGAAGTTATTGGCAAACGAGGTTCCGATATCATCATTGTAGGCCGCGGCATAATCTCAGCAGCTGATCATCTGGAAGCAGCGGAGATGTACAGAAAAGCTGCTTGGGAAGCGTATTTGAGTAGACTTGGTGTTTGAATGCTTCAGATACATTTTTGTGAAGACATTGAAGATGTGACAGTCCCCCTGAAAGTCACTAGCTGGAAATAATCCAATTATTCCTGCTTAGATTCTTCCACAGGGCCTGTGTAAGAATAGGTTCTGGAGTTATCATGGACTTTAGGAAATATTGAGTAATTTGTAATCACTGCATTGATACTATAATAAGTTCATTCTCAAGCTTGCCTTTTTTGAGACTGGTGTTTGTTAGCCACAGTCCTGTCTGGGTTAGGGCCTTCCACATTTGAGGATCCTTCCTATCTCTGCATGGGACTAGACTGCGTTGTTATTCTTTTATTTAATTTTTTTTTTTTTTGAGACGGGATCTCGCTCCATTTCCCAGGATGGAGTGCAGTGGTGAGATCACTGCTCATTGCAGCCTTGACCTCCCAGGTGATCCTCCCCGCTCAGCTTCCAGAGTAGCCGGTACTATAGGCATGCACCACCATGTCCAGCTAAACTTCTTTATTATTTGTAGAGATGAGGTCTTGCTATGTTACCCAGGCTGGTGTCAACTCCTGGGCTCAAGCAATCCTCCTGCCTCAGTCTCAAAGTGCTGGGATTACAGGTGTGAGCCACTGTGCCCAGCCTAATTGCAGTAAGACAAAAATTCTAGAGCACCGATAGGCTAAAGTCAGCACAACTTTTCTTGTGTCCTGTATTCTCTGTCTAATGTGTTGCCCAAATAATATCTAATTGTTAGCCATTCTCCTCCATCTCCAGCCTAAAAGTGACAATCCAGGTATCCACATGGGCTGGTTCCCAGAACTGCCATTGCTCACTCTCCAAAGAGGGGAAGGTGGGGAAGGGGAAGGTGACTGCAGCTCAGCTCCTGAGCTAGTATCTGGCTGTTATTTCTTTTTTTTTGTTTTTTTTTTGTTTTTTTTTTTTTTT
>NW_012100654.1:2256038-2296589 GCF_000951045.1 Mandrillus leucophaeus | reverse complement strand
AGTTTTTTGTATTTTTTAGTAGAGACAGGGTTTCACCATGTTAGCCAGGATGGTCTCGATCTCCTGACCTTGTGATCTGCCTGTCTCGGCCTCCCAAAGTGCTGGGATTACAGGCTTGAGCCACCGCGCCCGGCTCTGGCTGTTATTTCAACAACTGGAGTTGGAGTTTGGGTTCATTTTTTCCCTAGCCAGCAATTATGGAAGAGTGGTAACACGAGTGACCGCTTCCTGTGACTGACTTCACAATTAGGAGGTCTAAGATTTCATTTGGGGATTTGTTTAAGGATCCCACATAATTGTCCCAACTGTCATTAGTAGAGGGGAGGTCAGCCTTCATTAATAAAGAGAAAGTCCACATTCAAGGTGGTGTTTGAGCAGGGGCAGGGTGAGGGCTGTCCCGGTGCTGACTGCGCCAGCACACTCACATTCCATCTCATTTGGGGCCCACCTGCAGGAAGTGGCACAGGATCAGCCATTCCCCACCCTTGTCAGCTGATGGCCCACTCTTCTCTAATGACTCAGAGGAATGCCCAGTACTTTTTTTTTTTTTTTTTTTTTGAGACAGTGTCACCCTGTCGCCCAGGCTGGAGTTCAGTGGCACGATCTCGGCTCACTGCAACTTCCACCTCTTTGGTTCAAGAAATTCTCCTGTCTCAGCCTTCCGAGTAGCTGGGACTACAAGCCTAGGATTTTTAACTCAGGTTTTTATTATGTTCCCTCCTGAAGTTTTTACTTCAAGAGCTTCTGCTCTAAAGTCCAATTTGAGCTTCATGTCCCCAGTGCTGCATTTCCAAGGGAAATTTGGTCTGTGGGAGAGAGACCAGCTATCAAGGAAGAAGTGACCAGAAGGAACAGGAAGGGAGTTGGCCCTCAGGGCTACTCTGGGGAAGCCAAAAGTCATGAAGGGGAGAGAACTTTCTGAGAAAAAATTGCAGAAATCTCTTAGGTGTCTTCAGTGTTGAGAGGCCTTTGGAGTGATGTGCTGAGGTCTCAGGTGCCCACCTCCCTGGCTGTCACTTCCATGTGTCAGTGGTTCTCCCACTTTAGCAGGTATCAGAGTCACCTGAAGTCTTGTCAAAACAGGTGCCCAGCCCCACCCCCGCGTTTCTGACTCTGGGTACCTCTGGGATGGGTGTTGAGAATTTGCATTTCCAAAAAGGTCCCAGGTGATGCTGCGGTTGCCCGCGCAGGGACTGGACTTTGAGAACCACTGCACTGGTTATTCACATTTCTGCCTCTGCAGTGAGACAGCCTGGAGGTCTGCCGCCTCCTGCTGAGAGTCACATGCTCCTGTCCTTCCTTTAGAAATGTGAGCTCCTGCCATCTCCAGGACGCAGGCACTGTTCCTGTTGAGGAACCCTATTTTATAGGATCCCTGCTAAGATGACTCGAGGGGAAATGAGAGGAGGCTGGAATAATCACCCAGCCACTGCCACTTACTGAAAGTGTAGGTCCTTGTGCCCCACACCATCAGAGATTCTGCTTTAGCAGATTTGTGGTTTGCCCAGCAGCCTGGGCGTGTGCATTTCTAGTGGGTGCCTCAAGTGATCTGGCGGTTTCTTAAGAGTCAGCCCAGTACTGCAGGCCTCTTGCCTAAGCAGAAGCCCAGTCTTTCATGAAAACTTTAGAAGACAAGTTAATTCAGGCAGCGAAGAACTTGGGCTATACAAGTGCTGTTCTTCAGCATTGAAGTATTTTGGAGGCATTAGGTAATTTAACCCTTTCTTAGTCAAGGAATACTTACAGAACATGATCTCTGGGCATTGTAACTCCTGGTCTTAGTGGGAAATATAGGGACCCCATCTCTCCATGGGGTGCACAGAATATCTGTGAGACTGATGGAGTGGAGAACGCCACCCCCAGCCTCTCCAGCTACTGGAGGCATTCTGCAGAACATCAGCCCATAGATTGCGTGTGTGTGTGTGCGTGCGCGCACGCTGGAGGAACCTAAGAAACTATTTGGTACACCTTATCTTATTTTAGAACTCCCAAAGTGTAGCTCCAGAATCGTAAAGGGATCAGCTCAGTCTCACAGCCAGCCTGTGGATCTCAGTCCCAATGCGCACCCTTGTGCTACTGAGTCAGCTCTAGGAAAATCTGCCAAAAGTATGCCTAGGGCTGGTTTTTTTTTTTGTTTTGTTTTGTTTTGTTTTGTTTGTGACAGGGTCTTCACTCTGTTGCCCAGGCTGGAGTACATCACGGCTCACTGCAGCCTTGACCTGGGCTCAAGCGATCCTCTTTTTTTTCTTTTTTTTGAGACGGAGTCTCGCTCTGTCGCCCAGGCTGGAGTGCAGTGGCCAGATCTCAGCTCACTGCAAGCTCCGCCTCCTGGGTTCACGCCATTCTCCTGCCTCAGCCTCCCGAGTAGCTGGGACTACAGGCGCCCGCCACCTCGCCCGGCTAATTTTTTGTATTTTTTAGTAGAGACGGGGTTTCACCGTGTTAGCCAGCATGGTCTCGATCTCCTGACCTCGTGATCCGCCCATCTCGGCCTCCCAAAGTGCTGGGATTACAGGCTTGAGCCACCGCGCCCGGCCAAGCGATCCTCTTGAGAGCCTCTCGAGTGGCTGGAACTACAGGCGTGCACCGCCACGGCTGGCTAAGTTTTTAAAATTTTTTGTAGAGACGGTGGAGGGGTTCTCACTGTGACTCTGTGTGTGCCCGACAGCAGAGCCCACAGCCACACCAGTTACAGTGGTTGCCATCTGGGTCATCAGACCCGGCTGCCAGGGGTGCAGCCACAGGAGAGCCAACTGCAGAGGGTGCTGGTGCCTGAGATAGCTGCTAATGCTGCCCTGGGTGCACTTCTCATCCAAAGTGCCCAGTGGGTGGGAGTCACTCAGTACCAGTTCTGAGCCTGAGCCCAAACTCTTGTGTTTCTGCTAACCCCTCTCTGGCTTCTGCCACCAATGAGAAGAATACGCCCTGGTTAGCCCATGACCTCCGAAGAGCAAGAGAAAGTAGAGCAGAGCCTACTCCAGCCTCCCCCTGTCCAATGTACGAAGGCCCCGCTGATCTGTAAGCCTGGGAGCGCGATAAATGCTTAGTAGTGCATGCCATGGAGTTCCAGAGTGGTTTATTACACAGCAATATCTAGCTAAATACTTTTAACATGTGCTGCAGCTCCCTGGATCCAGCCTGGTTACCGGGAAGACAAAAACTGGGCTGCACCAAGAACCAGTCTTCTGCCTTCCCAACCATCACCTCTGGCTGCATCAGTGATCTCTCCCAGCGAAATAGCCGCTTGGTCTTGTGTGAATCCTGTACTTGAACACAGTGGACCGAGTGTCAGTCATTGAAAATGACCATGAGTAACCCTATGGACTCTGCAGCTTGGTTCCTTTGCCCCTTAACAGGTGGGTAAGAATTGTGTTTTCAGTGCCAGGGTTGAATGAGAAAGTGCATTCCTTTTTGAAGGAATCTAATATTAAACACAAAAAAAAGCATGAGAAAAATCAGGGCTCATTGGAGTTATATCTTTAAAATATATTTTTTAACAGTTATAGATATTAGATATAATATATAATAGTATATATAAATAATATATGTTGCCCAGGCTGGTCTTGAACTCCTTAGCTCAAATGATGCTTTGGCTTCCCAAAGTGCTAGGATCACAGGTGTGAGCCACTGCGCCTGGCCTGTTGGAGTTCTTTACATTTATTTTATAATCAATGCTGTTTCGTTAAATACAGATTTTATTTTGGATTATAGGATGCAGAGTGCCGTATTTTTCTTAGATCACAGGGCCTTTCGCATTTGTAATTTGGCCTTGTATGACTTACCCTGCAATCCCTTTGTTTTCCCCATAACCCTTCCAAAGGAAGGCCACAATAGAAATACAAAGAGAAACAAAATAATTAGAATATTTTTTAACTTCTAAAGTTCAAGGTTTTGGCATAAGTCTGGTTTAGAAGAACATTTGCCTAGGCCTCTCCTTCCCACCAAGGGGGAAAGTCTTCCTCTAGGCAAGAGGCAGAGGGCTCCTCAGAGTCAGATCCTGGTGTGGGCTCTCGTGTGTTGCGGCTGAATCCCAGGGAAGGAGGGAGGAAGGGCAGTCGACACCCAAAATAAGGGTGGGGAACTGTCAGCAGAGGAGGTCTGTGTCATGATTTTCAGCGCTGGGGTTGTGGGGAGCCCAGGAGAGCAGTGAAGGTCCAGAGATCCCTCGCCCCAGCTCAGCGCAGGGCAGTGGACTCAGGCCGTGTGTGTGTGGGGCAGAGCCTGAGGTGACCTGAGCTTCCTGTGGCTCCAGAGTAACATTATAGAGAAGCTGAATTCTATTTTTCTGAAAAGGGCATGGGAGTTAACTGAGAAGCAAACCTGGTGGGCCTGAGAGTCTCAATCGTCGCGTAAGGACAGTCAGTGGGAAGTGGACGGGCCGCACAACCAAAGTTCTCATGAGGCCAACCATGTCTTCGGGGGTGCCCTTTTGCACAGACAGCTCCACAGCCCTGCCTCCAACGTCCCAACACTGCGTTGTCTCCCTGTACTTAGCAGTCCTGCAGGATGAGAGGTGGGGAGGATCCTGAAATCATGATTGTGTGTAACAAGGCATGCTGTCCTTGTTTACCTGGAACCTAGTAATGTTGTTTTCTGCCACCATTTGAATAGACACTTGAAGTAGAGATGATGTTGAGTTAAAAAAAAATACATAAAAATATGGGTTCTTTTCAAACTGTATAGATGGCCTAAAAATTCACATTTGCTCAAGGAAAACCGGTGTAGGTAGTCTTTGACCTCCTTTCCTCCCTTATCCTTTCTTCTGCCTTCTGAGGACTAAACTGATTTTTTTTTTATCTTGCCCAAATTCCTATCTAAGGGGTCTGGGGAGTCATGCCCTACAAGTCATACATTTTTATCAGATGGGTTTTATTTAACCCTATATATCATGACTTATTTTCCAACCTGACTCTGGTATAACCTTACGAGACAAGGAGGAAAATCAAAATATTTTACCCCCAAACATGTTTATTTTGCCGTATTTTGAAATGGCCCTGCAAAGCTGTTCTTTGTGGGGGGAAGTTAGCATCTGTAAAGAATCTCTATAAATATAGCTAGATCTTTTTCTTCCAGACTCTCCCAATCCTAGAGAGATTAAGATCTGAATAGAAAACATTTGTCATCTATTGTCTCTCAGGGCAGCCACTTATAAGACTTCAAAGAACTTTTGTCTCCACAGTCTTAACCTTAACATTCCCTTTCTATCAATCCCAGATCTTTAGACAAACTCAACCAATTGTCAACCAGAAAATGTTTGAATTGACCTATAGCCTGGAAGCCCCTCCACCCCGCCACACCACCCCTGGCTTTGAGCTGTCCTGCCTTTCTGGACCAAATCAGTGCATTTCTTAAATGCATTTGATTGATGTCTCATGCCTCTCTAAAATGTATAAAACCAAGCTGCACCCTGACCACCTTGGGCACATGTTCTTGGGACCTCCTGAGGGCTGTGTCATGGGCCATGGTCACTCATATTTGGCTCAGAATTAATCCCCCTTCAAATATTTTACAGAGTTCCACTATTTTTGTTGACACTTCCCTCACCCCCACCATCTTGCTGCCCTCTGACTTCCCGAAGCCCCTGTGCTCTCTTCTCAGGCTATAGCATTACCTCTTCCTCACTTCTATTGCCTTCTTCCCCTCTTCAACTCCATTGCCATCCAATGGGGGATGTCTCCCAACTGAAATCAAGCCTACAATCCTTATGGCTTGAGCTGAAAAGAGACCTTAAGAAAAAGTGCTGAGTGGGAGGGAAACCCAAGCTTGCCATCCCCCTGGGTCCTTAAGGTGCGGCTCATCACCCACGTGGAGATGCTCACACAAGGTGTGACCCCCGCAGCCCTCAGGTGATCATGTGTTTTGTTCAGTGTATGTTTTCTAAAAAATTGTTTTATGATCATGTGTCAGGACATGAGTGCCAGCCAGCACATGTCAGCTCATACCTGGGGTCTCCCTGATATGAAACCCTGCCAGGGCAACCTGTGTGTCTCCCTAATGGAAAGGAGTCTTTGAAGGATTGAACTTCTGTGCCAGGAAACATGACATTTGTGTCAGTTGTCATCTTCCTTCATTTAAAAAAATAGAACAGTTCCTGGGGTCTTGGTTAACGTGTGTTGTTCTCCGTTGGCAGGCCTGTGCAAATCTACCCCTCAAAGTCTGAGGAAGCTGAGAGGTCAGAGAAAGAGGCTAACAAATCCAGTTTCTCAGAAAGAAATATTTAATGGGGACTTAAGAACAGAAGCTATGTCTGTGTCTTGGGCAGTGGTGAGACAAGTTGTTGGATCCCTGAGCCATCATCCCCTAAACCTAGGGCTACAGACCGCAGGGAAAGGATGGATGTGATTCAGAAGGGGTGTGTAGGACAATTGCTTAAGGGCAGAACTTGTGGTAAATACAATAACATCAAGGTTGTTTAGTTAGTACCTACTCTTACACAAGGAACAATAGATAAACTGGAAATCTTAGAGAGCTTTCCAGAACAGGAGTTAATCAGAAGTCAACATGGCAGATTCACTTCCAAGTTGGAGTTGCCTTGGCCTCCACATGTGGGTACCAGAGACTGCTCTTGTGATGAGGACGAAAGAGAAAGATTCAAGGAGGAAGGAGAGAGATTTTATAATGTGTCAGTCTGCTCTTAGAGCACTCATTTTAGTTCAGTAGAGATGTATGCCCCCAAGACGGAGACTCAGATGACTTCCCCATCATGTGGCAGAATTCTGGGATAAGAAGAGAGTCAGACTTTTTCCAGGAGCAGGTGCAGAGCAGAGGACTCTAGAGAAGGGACTCTTGAGCTTGGGTCTCACCAACCCTCACTCAAGGTGTGACTGTTCTCCATCTCCCCTTTTGTAAAATGGGAAAATACCTTCCCTGAATGTGGTATTTGTGGGTTAGTTGTGAGGATCAAATGAGGAGTTTGCTTTCAGTCACAGGGATCTGACATTCTATGTGGGTGGGACCAATGAAGCTTTCAATGATGTGTCTTCCAGGGAGGGTGGTTTTGAAATCAAACTGAAATGATAACCCTGAGAAATAGGCTTGGTCTTTTTAGCGTCTTCTTTATTACACATTTATAGGCATTGTTCTGACAAGGGTGTCTGTAGCATTCACCAGAATGCCAAAGCAGCCCATGACCCAAAAGGGTCAAGAACTCCTACCCTAGAAGGTCAGTGAGGTGGCTGCCCCTGATGGGTTGCTCCTTGCAGTTTAGAGCTTGCCTTTTTGCACCAAGAATTCGAGGCATCTTAAAGTGAAGACGTTATGCAGCCAGGTATCTATCAGAAGGATCAGGATGTGTAGAAGAGGAAGGTAGGAAGAGGATGGGGGTTGTTAATGGAGGGGGCAGTAGAGTTGGGTTGAGAGGAAAAGGGGTGGCACTAAGAACCCGAGCCTCTTTTTCTCTTGTCCCCATGTTTTGAACAGTCTCTGGTCCACTAAATGCATTCAGTTCCCAGCTTCCTAACCATCAAGATACCGTACCGATTATACAGTCCCCATTGTGTGACAGAAGGAAGCATCAGTCATGGGGAGAGATGGACTTCCCGACATTCACATCCAAGAGAAAGAAATTGGATGTGAAGGCCTTCTCAGACACATCACCCAACCCGTCTTGGAGGTGGCTCTGTCAGATGGGGCTGGCCAGGCAGCAACTGTCCTTCCCTGCTTCCCATGGGTCCCTCCCAAAGCAGCAACTGAGCAGGCGGGGCCTTTGGGGGCTGAGAAGAACTGTTCCTCAAGCACAGCCCCCTCACCAGCACAAGAGCCTGCTCAGCTGTCTCTCCTATTCTTCTCCCTCCAGCTCCATGTCTGCACCCCTGGAGGGTCTGAAGGCCTGAATAGGAGCTGTGTCCTGACTATGAAGCCTGGAGCCCTGGGGGAGAACAGGATGCCAGGTGGGAGAGACTTAACTAGGCCTTCTCAGCTGGGGGACCTCCAGAGGAGCCCCAGTGCCGAGTCGCAGCCAGGAGAAAGGCCACAGCTGTCTGAGTGCTCACAGCCTCCATGCAGGCAGTGACCCAGCTCCAGGCATGTTCACATGCCATGCCCTGTCTGCATTTCCAGTGCCCACTGGACAAAACCCCAGCTTCCTCAGGCACCTCACACCCCACAGGCGCAACACCTCCTCCGGAGCCTCATCCCAGCACTGTCACTGTCGGCCTTTGCGTCTTTTACTTCTTCTCCCCGCCCCCTCTCTGCCAGTCTCAAAGCGTGTTACTAGCTGTATTAGTCTGCTCAGGCTGCCGTAACAAAATACCACAGACTGGGTGGTTTCAACAACTGTAACTTACTTTCTCATAGTTTTGGAGGCTGTGGAAGTTCAAGATCATGTGTCAGCAGAAATGGTTTCCTCTAAGGCCTCTCCTGTTGACTTGCAGGCAGCCGCCTTCTCGCTGTGTCTTCACACAGCCTTTCCTCTCTGCAGCCCTGGGGTCCCTACCTGGTCTTATAAAGACACCAGCTGCATTGAGTTAGGGTGCCACCCTATGACCTCATTTAATCGCAATTCATTCTTTAGACTCCATCATCTCCAAATACTATCACATTGGGGCTTTCGGGCTTACAACAAATGAATTTTTGCAGGGACACAATCCATTCCATAACAGTAGCTGAGTATACAAGGCTGTCCTCAGCAGCAAGTAGGAACCATGGTATTGGACGTCCTCCAGGGAGGGGGAGGAGCTAAAGGGCATACTCCAGCAGAGAAGGACCTTCTGTCCACCCTGACAGTTTTTCCCCATCTGTTTGCTCTTACCTGAAATTCATCCCAAGAGTTTCATGATAATCACCTCAACTTTGATCCTGATTAAACAAATTTAAAAATCACATTTCTTCCCTGGAAGAGGTAGCTATTGGTCACTTTAGTTTCCTAAAGTACTAGTCAATCAAGCTGTATGAGAATTCCCTTTTTTTTTTCTTTTTTGTAGAGTCAGGGTCTCATTGTGTTGTCCAGGCTGGTCTCGAACTCCTGGGCTTAGGCAATCCTCCCACCTTGCTCTCCCAAAGTGTTGAGATTACAGGCGTGAGACACCGTGCCCGACCAAAGGCCCATTTTGATAAAAATATCTTAAAATTACAAAATGACCTATCTGGGGGTGGGTTGTGAAATGAAGCGTTTGGAATAGATTATCTTTGTGGTCACTGGCAGCTCGCTGGATAACCTTTAAATCATACATTGGGTCGGAATCTTAGGAGTCAGATCTCCAAACAGCTCATCCCAAGAGCTTCCAGCAGGGGGCAGCAAGGCACCGTGAGCGCGGGTTCCGTAACATCCCTCCGCGTCAGACTAAACACCCCCAGCTTCCACGTCAGGTGGAACTAGAACAAATCTTCCTTTGCTATCTGTGACTCAAGAATGTTGTGCCCAGGCCAGGTGCGGTGGCTCACGTCTGTAATCCCAACACTTTGGGAGGCCAAGGTGGGAGGATCGCTTGAGCTTGGGAGTTCTAGACCAACCAGCCTGGGCAACATAGTGAGACCTTGTCTCTGCAAAAAATAAAGTATTATCTGGGCGTGATGGTGCACACCTGTAGTCCCAGCTACTTAGGAGGCTGAGTTGGGAGGATCACGGGAGACCAGGAGGTTGAGGCTGCAGAGAACTGAGATCGCACCACTGCACTCCAGCCTGAGTGACCCAGTGAGACCCTCTAACAACAACAACAAAAAAACCAGAATGGCATGCCCTCACAGAAAATGAGATTCTGAGCCAGTTAATGATTTGTCTCCAGGAAACCCAAAATTAAACAGGAGAGAAACCTGAAGTTTCTTCCAAAATTACATTTATTTTTCTCAATTCAGAAAGTCTCAGCGCCGCAATTTATCTGTTTAATGTTTTCATTTACATTTGGCTTTATCCCAAAAAGGGTTTAAGGCAGTGTCACCAAGTTACCAGGTCTCTGTTCCATCCTATTTACACAAGATGGAGGAAACTCAGTCTGTTCGTATTTGCCCCAGGTGATAGGCTCTATGTAGTGACAGGCATTTGACTATTTGACTTGACTTAATGTTTGCCAAAATGAAGTAAGGGGGATTTGGTCCACAGCTGAGGATAGATCCACTTGGAATGAAAGCATAATAACCTTGAAGTTATTCCAGTGACAAAAAATGATCAGTGAAAGATTTTCTAAGAACAAGCAGGAATGAGGAGGCTGGCCCTCTGGCCAGCCTGAGATGGGGTCTTAGGAACAGTTTGTCATTCAGCAACCTCCTAACTGAATGGCAAGCCACTTCCCCTCTCTGAGAATCAGTTTCCTCTTCTGTACATAAGGGGAGAGGGTCAGACAACTATCTCAGATATGGGAACCTAAGAGGACTTCATGGCCCTGCAGGAAAAAAGCTCAAATGTACTTTTTGCACTGGGCCTGCATGGGACGTAAGTGTTTCGGGAGTGAGGGGAGGCCTTGGAAGGGAACTGCTATTGCTAATGATGTTTAAGAGGTGACTTTGTGTGGGAACCACCACTCAACCCTCGCTTGTCTGCACAATCTATTTCCAGCCTCAGCTCCTTAGAACAAGGGAGGGAGACCAGGGGGTGGTTTTTATGGTGTCTAGCCTGGAACTCTGTCAGTAAAAGCTGGAAGGGGCCAAAGGCATCTGCTCAGTGCTCCCTTGCACAGCCCTGACTGCCCCGAGCACCTCATGCTTACTGATAAGTTGTAGTCTGGAGTATCAGACCAGCTTGTGTCCCACCCCTGAGGAAGTACACGGCTGCTTCAGTCCTCACTGCGGGCACCATTTTAAGTCCGTTCAGAAAGAAACAAATACAGAGAGTATCAGACAAACACAAATTCCTTTGGTTTTAATCTTTACTTTCAATCCCAAACAGTCTTGTTTCTTTTCATTACAAAAGTACTAAACAAACACGGACAGGAGAGGAAACTGACATTTGCAAACGATGTACCTTCGACAGGCATCTCAACGGCCCCATCACCAACACCTGTATGCAAGGCCTAGCCATCAGGCAGAAAAGTCTCCGGACTCAGAACTACACCATAAATGCAGGATCTTTTTATTTCATATAAAAATGATCAATGTGAAAAAAGCCAAACTGTATGCTGGTTTTACACACTCTGACCCTTCCTGACAGTCCTCTTGTCTGGCCAGGTTCGGGGCCCAGCACTCCTGGAAGGGAGAGACAGCCCAGCATCTCAGTATTTCATTGGGACAACAAGCTGGATGTGGCAGGGAAAGCTGAGAGCGCCAAGGTCCCCTTGCTTTATCCCAAGCTCGGAGAGATGCAGCCTGGCATGGCTCTGGCCTAGCAGCCAGGTGACATGGCCAGGCACCTTCCTGCGCAGGCAATGTGGGCGCCTGGCCCAGGCTCACTAGAAGGTCTTCTCTGTGGTGCCTACCTAGGGAGCTGTGATCAAGCCGAGCAGCCGTGCAAGGCGTTTCAGTCTGACCTTTTCATTAGTTCCCCCTCCAGACGCTCGGAGAAGGAAACATCAGTCCACAGTGCCATTGTAGGATTTATTGAACTTGTTGAAGGTGAAGTCCACAGTGTGCGTGGAGATGGGCTTTCTGTACAATGGGTTTGAAGCCTACAGAACATGGTGGGGAAGAGGATGAGGACATATGTTAGCTCACACACTCAAACCAGCAGACGCCGCTCTAGGATCCCTTCCCAGGTCAGCCACCCACGACAGCAGCAGGCAGAGCACTCAGGAGGAGATGGCCATGCGCTCTAGGACAGCTCTGTGTTCCCCGGGAAAGCCCTCGCCTTCTCTAAGCTTGCACTATCCACCTCTGGAAGGAGGAATTGGGTCAGAAGGTCTCTGAAGTCCCTTCCAGCTTTAACAGAAACCAAGCCCAGGTTCAGCAGGCACTGACTCTGCACTCAGTCCTTTGGGCGTTTGCAGTCCGCCTGGGCTGACCAGACTGCAGGTGTGAGTGTTGTAATGGACCATAAGAATCTGAGCTTTCCTGTGGGTCTGTGGTCTCTCTGAGACTGATCAGACTCTTCCTGAGGCACGCCCAGCGCCTCTGCCCCCATGACCCTCCTGATCTGGGTTTGGAACAGGGATCTGTGCAGGTCACTCTGCACTGGGGTTGTGCAGTTCTCTCCGTTCAGAACTGGGCACAGTCTTTCTGGTGTTCTTTGTTTTTAATGCCAAAGACATTAGTGAGCCTCTATTGCTAATGTACCACTGAACTCAACCACGCCTCTGAGCTTGAAGTCTCTGCTTCCCATTTCCCACATGCTTACCATTTCATAGCGGGCCCTGGATCGCTCGCTCTGGAACTTTGCAAACTCCCTCCGGTCGTGGATGGTGACGAGCAGCTTCCAGATAGCCAGGAGTGCGAGCCCAACCAGGAGGATGCTGCCGACCACAGCCAGGAGGATGGTCATGGCGTTGGGGGTGTTTCCACACTCTGGGGGGACCAGAAACATGGTAAGCAAAGCCACTAGCATCACCATGCCCCTCCCACCCCCCAGCTGCAGGCATTTCTGAGATAAAAGTTGCACCCCTCCCAAAGGCCTTCTCCTTGGCTCTCCCTTAGATCCTCAGGAAGGTTTCCCCAATATACAAAAATGAAAGATTCAAAAGGGCCAGTGGCTGTTCCAAAGTCACACAGCAAGTGTGGCAAAGTCTAGATGAGAGCCCTGGGGCATAGCTGCCTTTCCCCTCATGGGCAGCACCCATGCCCTGCCTGGCCCGGTCTCCATTGTGGGATGCTGGACCCGCTCAGCTTTCATGTACATGGTTTCAGGAGCAGACTGGCAGGCAGGAGGTACCATGAAGCCACTTCTACAAGGTCTGGGCTGGGGGCCAACATTTGTAAGCCTTTAGTGTGGAATTCCTTGGAGTAAATGTGCTTATTTTCAAAGAACCGCAGAGACAGCACTGGAAACAAAGCTTCATTCTTACAGGCGTGTGTCCTAGGCTGGTACCACACTTCTCTCTGCCTCTGGCCTCAGGAAGGCACATTATGTGGTTGGGCCCAATTTGGAAAAATAGTTTGCAGTGCTGTCAACTGAAGAGAGCAAATCTTTTTCTGCTCCACCCCTGCCTCCTCACCCCCAAGAAGAATGTAAGGGGTGATATCAGAAATTCCAGTTACTCCAAGGCAAAGGCTATTGGTCCCTGAGTCCAAGCAGAGGCAGAATTTTGGTATTTGGATTACAGCTTGACCTCTTCAGTGGTTCTGGAAGCTGAGCATGGGAGCAGCAGGAATGTTGAACCCAGCGCTCCGTTGTCCTTGGAATCCACACTGGGAAGAGCAGCGGCCCTGCCCGGGCTGTGTGTGAAGCTGGATGCTCCCTGACTTGAGTGATACCCTGCCCAGCCCAGGTGGTCCAGATGCCCTGCACCCTCCCTGCAGAACACAGCAGCTCCTTGCTGCCTTTGGCTGTGCAGGGTAGGTATGTTCTGTGGTTACTTTCACCTCTGAGCTCCTCCAAGAGAAGACTCTCCCAGGGACAGGGCCCTATCCTTCTATAACTCCCATTGCCCTGACTCACGCCCCCCTAGAGCTTTGCCCCAAGAATGGGCCCCCAGCTGCACACTCATCTTTCTTCTAAACTCTAGGAGTGGAGCAGCAGTGACCTTAGATCTGATCTTCATGAGAAATTGTACTGGTTAGGTGCAGTGGCTCAAACCTATAATCTTAGCACTTTGTGAGGCCAAGGCAGGTGGATCGCTTGAGCCCAGGAGTTCAAGGCCAGCCTGGGCAACGTGGTGAAAACCTGTCTCTACCAAAAAAACACAAAAATTAGCCCGGTGTGGTGGTGCCTGCCTGTAGTGCCAACTGCTCGGGAGGCTGAGGTGGGAGGATCACCTGAACCCGAGGAGGTCAAGGCTGCAGTGAGCCATGATGGCACCACCGCACTCTAGCCTGAGTGACACAGTGATGGCCTGTCTAAAAAAAAAAAAGAAATAAAAGAAAAATAAGAAATTGTATCCCTCCTCTCCCTGGAGTTTGGAAAGGCCAATGAGGAGAGAAAGGACAGTGGTGCCAGAGAAGGGAATGGCATCAGAAATCAGAACTGAAGGCTGGCTGAGTGGGCCAATCCCCTCGCAGCCCTCACCTACCTGGCTCCCTGAGGACGGTCAGGTTGGACTTCCCACTGGGGAGCTCCGCGTAGGTGAACATCATGACGCAGTCCTTGGCGGTTTTGTAGAAACAAAGCACAGCCTCCTGGTCATCTTTCACTGGAAGAAAACCAAGTGGGAATGGCGTGAGTCTCTCTGAGCAGCCCACAGCCACTGATGGTCGGGGCAGGGAGCCGAGCGCCTTGAAGAAGGAAAGGGCATGGGGGGAGTGGGCAGAAAGTCTTAAGAGGAGGCTGGGCCTTTGAAGATGAGTTCAGGTTTCTCACACCAAGAACGCAGGCCCAGGGCTGAATTTAGATGGCTTTGGGGACACGTGGAACACATTAGAGGATCTCCAAGCCTCTGAAGTGTTAGTCAGGGGTGATGTGAAATAAGAGAAGGTTTTAATGGTATCAGGGTGGGGACGGGTGAATGGATTGGCCACAGAAATTAAAGGGATAAAGAAAGAAAAAAAAGAAAGAGCCATCCCAGCCCCCTTTGAGGCTTGAGTGGGGCTTCATATTTGAGAAACAGCCCAGGCCACTTGGGGCTGAGAGCTGGCCGCAGTGGCCAAGAGGCAGCAACTCCTTCCTGGGATGTAAAATCAAAAAGAACCACAGGACAATGAGGACATTGAGTGAGAGGCTGGTGCCCACCTTGGTGCCCATGCCTGGAGATAAAGTGAGACAGCGTGGAGCTCAGGCTGTCCCCAGCCCAGCCCTGCACGCTGCCCGGCCTCTCTCCTCCATATTAAGAAGCCCCTTCCTCAAGCTGCCTCAGCAACTCCCTCCCCGCTTGCTACCGTTCCCCAAGGTGGAGGCATCCCTGTCCAGGCATTATCTACATTCCAAGGCTTCCCTGGGAGAGGGTTAGCAGGCTGTTTTTAAGGAGGGAAAGGAACTAGGGGAAGTGCAAAGAGAGGCGAGGGGTGAGGAAATGCGGCGGCGATGGCAATGGGTCCTGGGGAGGAACAGAAGGTGAACATCAGGGCGGGAAAATCCCAGCTCTTGCCTTTTTAACCTTTGTAACCTTGCTGCTAGACGGAGCTGTAACCTGGAAGCAGATGAATTTGTGTGGTTATCAGACATGAAAGCCTGGACTTTCTGTCTCAGCTCCCTTCCAGACTGGGTGAATGTGAGTGAGCATGTGAGTGTGTGCGTATGAAAAAAGCCTGGAAGAAGGAAGAAGAAGGGTAAATGATAGATTGGAACATAAGCTTTCTCTGCCGCTCTATCTCAGAGGACTGGGTTGGGAAGCAGCTGTGCATGAACGGCTGTCACTGCTATGAACCAAGCAAACCAGTCCTTGGGCCACAGGAAGGCATTGTTTCCTTCTCTAACCATGTGTACCTGGTTAGGGGCAACCAGCCCAGGTCTGCAGGCAGAACCTGAGGTCAGCCAGGCCGAGCCGCAAGACAGAAGCAGGGGCAGGAAGACAGGCATGTGAGGAACCAGACTGTGGTCTACTCCCCACAGTCTCCTAAGGAGATAGACAGCACCTGGCACACAGTAGGCGCTCAGTGAATATGTGCTGGATGCATACATAGCTCAAATACTAAAAAGTAGCTGGGCATGGTGGCACCTGTAATGGCAACACTTTAGGAGGCTGAGGCAGGTGGATTGCTTGACCCCAGGAGTTTGAGACCAGACTGGGCAACATGGTGAAACCCTGTTTCTACAAAAAATACAAAAATTTGCCAGGCGTGGTAGCATGGTGGCACATGCCTGTAGGTCCCAGCTACTTGGGAGGCTGAGGCAAGAGGTTTCCCTGAGCCCAGGAGGTCGAGACTTTAGTGAGGTATGATGGTGCTACTGCACTCCAGCCTGAGTGACAGAGGCCGTGTCTGGAAGACAAAAAATCCCTCAAAAGCTGTGACTGAAGTGAGTCAAAATAGGGAAGTGGGAACAAGGAAGTCTACAAAAGATGTAAGTTAGGACCAAGACAGACAGGCAGCTGGGGGCCAGGAGTTTGCAGAAGTCAGAGGTGAAGATGGGGGGAAGCCTGCCAGTGAGGGGAGCCTGAGGTGCAGATTCCCTTTCAAGGTGCATAATTCCACCCCCCCAACCATTTAAACCATTTTACAGTGTACAGTCAGTCATTTTACTGAACTCACAATGTTGTGTAACCATTCCTACTAATTCTGAATATTTCCATCACCCTAGAAAGAAATCCACACCTGTTAGCAGTCAGTGCCAATTTTCCCTTCTCCCTAGCATCAGGCCACCACTCATCTACTTTCTGTCTCCATGGCTCTTCCTATGTTAGACATTTCATATGAACAGAACCATATAATACTTCTTTCCATATAATGGCTTCTTTCACTCCGCACTGTGGTCAGGCCTCACTGTGCCGTAGCGTGTGTCAGTACTTCATACCTCTTAGTGGCTCAATAGTGTCTACTGTATATAGACCACACTTAGTTTTCTTTTCTGTTCATCCATTGATGGACATTAGTTCGTTTCCACCTTTGGCTATCGTGAATAATGCTGCTGTGAACATCTTTGTACACATTTTTATATGGACATATGGACCTAATTCTCTAGGCTGTATAACTGGGAGTGGAATTGGTACATTGTATTCTGTGTTTGACTTTTTAGGAAACTGCCAAGCTGCTTTCCAAAGTCTGTACCATTCTACATTCCCATCAGCCGTGGATGACGGTTCCAGCACCGGGTCCTCATGGGGAGCCCACAGTTATGCCCAGGAAGCCTGGGCTGTGCCTCCTGACTCAAGGCTAAAACCACCCTCCTCCCCAGGGAGGAGAGAAACCGTGGCTGCCCAGGCGGCGGCGGCACACTCACCGATGGTGTCCACCCATGTGATCACCTCATCCCTGCACAGGCTGTGGCAGGTCTGGTTGTCAGGTTTCCCGGAGTGGAGCAGCAGGCACTCGACGCAATCTCTTTGGAAAAGAGGAAATAAAGGTGGGTGTCAGACAATGTAGAACAGTCCCACACCTGTCCCTGAGCTCCCGACAGTGCAGGACCTGGGAAGGCTTTCATTTCTTTCTAGCCGCAGATGTTCAGCCTCAGGGAATGTGTCTGCTCTGCCTTTCTTGTTGCTATGCGAGGAAGCCCAAGGGTTCTTGGAGGAACCTGTGTGAGTTTAGTGGCATGTCTTATCTACATGTCAAGTTGCAGACCTTTCAAATTCTGACACCAGGAGCCAAATCCATTTGCACTCTGGTCCATCTAATGCCTGGTGAGGCGTCTGGTCATCACCCAGGGCAGGGATCTCAACCCTCCCACACATTCAACTCTCCAGGGAGCTTTCAAGAGAAACTCCCAGTACCTGAGCCCAACCATACCCCCAGGGCCAGGCTTCCTGGGCAATTCTGATGCATGTCGAGGGCTGAGATCCACTGTCCTGGAGAATCTCGGGCTCCAGCCCCCTTCTCCCTCTCAGACAGAGTCCACCTGCCAGGTCCCCCAGGCCTGCTGTCCTCTTAACCCACGAATCAGTCTACACCAGGCTCTGGCACAGGCTCTAGGGTGATGGCTCCCTCCCAGGGAACCCTTGTTCTTTAACAGGGGCCTCCTCTAGAAAATGGATGAGCAGCCCAAAAGTGACAGCTTGAGCCTCTCTCCTCCCACCTCAGGCTAACGGCGGGTGCTGGCTCAATCAGATAGTGGGTGAAAATGCTTGACTACAAAGTTCAATTAAATAGTCATTATTATACTTTATATCATCAAAACCAAGTTCCAGACATTCTTTCTCTGTCTTAGGAGACATTTGGGAGAACAGGATTCCTGAGGTCACAGGGCGGGGAGCTACGCTCTGGCTGCAGGGCTGTAAAGCTGATGTTCAAGGGGAGAGGTCCCAGGCTCCGCTGGTGGCTGGGGGATGGTGAGCACAAAGCTCCAGGGAGGAGAGGGTTGGGGCGTGTCGTTCTCAAGGACTTTGTGATGCCGTGCTGCCTGGTGGCCTTTGAGGAGAGTGAGACCCCAGGAGAGGCGCCTAGGAAACCGGGTCAGGATTCAAGAGCCAGGTGTGCTGGGGAGGCCACCAGAGTGCAGGGGGTGACCTCCTCAGAACCTCAACTACACGAGGGACAGCTGCTGTGCCGCCACAGGCCTGTGGGGACCAAAGGGGCTGTGTGTCCAGAAAGCTGTCTGCCAAAAATACAGAGGGATGTGCAATTGCAATGTGGTGCCTTTATCAGCATCTGTTTCCTAACACCTTGGGATTAAGAGACCAGCTACTAAAACATTTCCAGTACAGAAACTGTGAAGTGGAGGAGCAGAACTGCCTGGGAGCTCTGAGTCCATTTCACTAAGTCCTCTTTATTTTACGGAGGAGGACTTGAGGTTCTGCAGCCAGGTGCCCCACCTCTCAGACTAGGCCTCCTAAGAGGTTCTGATATGCTTAGGAGCTCAACCATCCCTGAACTGGCCACAAAATCCCGCTCTCCTGGGACTGACTTTATGGAAACATTCTGAAGTTAGAAACAAGATGGTAACTCTCCCAACAGTCACAGCCCCGGAAGGCGGGCAGCTGAGACCTGGCTGGGGGCCAGGAAGGGGTGGCTCCAGCTTCAGTCATTCATGCTGACCCAGCTGCCCCCGACCCACCCCTCCCCGCCATCAGCCTCCCAGATTAGCACAGGGCTAGGAAGAGGGCTGCTTTCGCTCCAGGCCAGGATTCTCTGTCCCTGCCGTTTGATTCTCTGTTGTTAAACCACAGCTCCAGGCCGCTTCCAGGAAACACTCCCTAAGTATCCATGTGGACATATCAGTCTAACTCATATGCCCCATGTACTGGTTGAAACTTGTAATATATTGTAGTCATGTACTAAAATAAGTCTGCCCTTTAAAAAAATTAAGTTGTTTAGAGAGACTTTGCGCTGAGAGCCTGTTAATTGAAATCAGCTGGGGTTGAGTGTGAACTCACCCGAAGTGAAGAGTGTGGTTGGTTAGATCCAGAAAATGAAGACTGGCTGCTCTGAAACCCCCAGAAAAAAAAGGACGTAGGACATTCAAAACCTGGTGCCTCTTAACAAGCAGCAAGTAGAAAAAACAGACTGATATAAGTCACCATCAAAAGGACTTCATTAAAAAAAAAGTTTCAACTAGGCTGTGAAAGAGACAGAGAGGGTCAGTGTGGCCCAGGGACAAATAAGGAATAGTGGGCTGGGTGCAATGGCTCACGCCTCCTGTAATCCCAACACTTTGGGAGGCTGAAGTGGGAGGATTGCTTGAGTTTAGAAGTTTGAGACCAGCCTGGTCAATATTGCAAGACCCTGTCTCTATAAAAAATAAAAATTAGCCAGCTGTGGTGGTGCAAGTCTATAGTCCTAGCTACCTGGGAGGCTGAGGCAGGAGGATCACTTGAGCCCAGGAGTTCAAGGCTGCAGTGAGCTGTGATGATGCCACTGCATTCCAATCTGGGTGACAGAGCGAGACCCTGTCTCAAAAAAAAAAAAAAAAAAGAAGAAGAAGAAGAAAGAATCATGATATTCCCTTGTGGCATCTCTTTGCTCTCCTTGCTCCCTTCATATTGTGTAATGAATAATAAATTGTTAAGTCTATGTCTTCTAGGAAATCAGTGCTTTAAACATTTAAAGCTAGAGCTGTTTTCCCCTGGGCTTTTGACTTAAGGCCAATCCTCCATTGCCTGTTGTGCTGTAGGAAGGCAAGACTAGTTTGATGGGCTCCGTGTGTATTGTCCTAGCTTGACCCCCACTCCCCATTAACCTAGTGTGCCCCAAGGACTAGGAGCATAGACTCAAAAAGGTTCTGCTGCTGGGAGCTGGAGGTGGGGGCACCTCCCTCGGGTACAAAACGTGGATAATGGCTGACTCCATGCTGGGATGGCCACAGCTATCTGGGCTCCAGATCCAGGATCCTAACCTTCCCCAGGCTGTTTCTACTTGGATCTGTTTTTTTCTCTGCTCTTAGCAGATCTAAAGAAGATCTGTTTTTCTTCTTCCTTACTCTCCCCCATCCCCTCCCATTAAACACATTAAAACCCAGTCCTGTCTATCTTGTCTCTCCATCTGCAGCCAGCTTTCAATTACCCACGCCTGGGTTATTTATGGCAAATGTCCAACCAGGGGTTCTGCCACCCAGAACGTTTCTGAGCACAGACTGACCAGCAGCCACTGCAGGCGCAGGGAGCATGAACTCATTTCATTATCAGCCTGAGCCAGACATTTGGAAGGGAAATCTGCCAAGAGAAAATCACAGATGCGTTCCTCAGCCAAAGAGAAGCGACGTTTGTATTATGATTTGTTTCTTATCCTCTGTGTCCCTGCCTCCTTAGCATGGATAATGATGACACAGCTGTTTCTCCAGCAAACTCCAAGAGCAAATGCCACTCCTGCTTTCCAGGGGCATCATTCTGTAATTCCCTCTCATTTGCACTCTGGTGGAGCGTGCGGGGCTGAGCAGAAGGAGGTCAGCACGGCTACGGGAGGCCGTGGCCGAGTCAGCAAAGGCTGGGGCCCAGGTCTAGACAATCTCTGCGTTCAGCAGCAGCGCAGAGCCCGCGTTCTATTATCTGTATAAATGGAGCAGAAAATTCAAAAGCCATTGCAGTGGTTTCTGGCATGCCTTATTTAGGTCGGGTGCCTTTATCTCCAATTTACCCTTTTTGAGACAGAGTCTCACTCTGTTGCCCAGGCTGGAGTGCAGTGGCACGATCTTGCAATGTCCCTCTCCCAGGTTCAAGCCATTTTCCTGCCTCAGCCTCCAGACCAGCTGAGATTACAGGCATGCGCCACCACGCCCAGCTAATTTTTGTATTTTTAGTAGA
This sequence comes from Mandrillus leucophaeus, assembly GCF_000951045.1. NCBI lineage: Eukaryota > Metazoa > Chordata > Mammalia > Primates > Cercopithecidae > Mandrillus > Mandrillus leucophaeus. The sequence continues at coordinate 2,275,809 of NW_012100654.1, read as the reverse complement.
GACAGGGTTTCACCATGTTGGCCAGGCTGGTCTCAAACTCCTGACCTTAAGTGATCCACCCGTCTCAGCCTCCCAAAGTGCTGGGATTACAGGTGTGAGCCACCGCGCCCAGCCTCTTTCCAATTTACCTTCTGGTGATGTTTGTCAGCATTTCCCATAGGGGTTCTGTGAAACACTGCTTGGGAGATATCAGTGTGGAGGATTAAATTCATTTGAAAAAAGATGCACGCTGTATTCTCCTGTGAAAGCACACAATAGTACACTGAAGGCTCTGAGAAGGTGCTATTTTTGGTACCAACACCAGTTTAATTTCACTTAAATCTGTGATCTTGTAATTTCTAAATGTGTTTAGGAACAGAGTAGCAGTTTTGTATTTCTTGTTGCGTTTTTGTTTTCTTACAAAACCCTTATGGAACCAGTGTTTGAAAGCCACAGTTTCAGTTACTGTTGGTAAGGGTGCGGCTCCCCAGTGAGGCTGGCCGGGTGGGAGATGTGGGAGGTGGGGAGTGGAGGCTGGCCGGCCCTGAGGGCTGCCCGGCTGGACCACAGGCCTGGCCTGGGTGAGAAGTAAGGTGGGGCTGTCGGTGGAACCAGTACCTCTTGGTGCTGCACGCATCCGGGCAGGTGGGGCACTTCTCACACATCTCCCCAAAGGCCCCTGGCTCCGTGCATTGGCACTGCCCACAGAGACAGTGCCCGCGCTCGCTGCAGATCTGGCCATCTTTGCCCCGGCATGTGCTGATGTCTGTCGAGCAGTTACAGTTGTCCCCGATGTAACCTGCATGGCACTTGCATTCCCCGCAGTGACACTCACCATGGCCTAAAAGGATACATGTGGCATATCAGCACCTGCTCACCTTTACACACGAGTGCAGAACCATCTGGTGCCCCGCATGCCAGAACTGGGATTCAGCAGAGAATGGAACACCAGCTCTGCCCTCAGAGCCTATTTGGGGAGATAGAGGGCCTAGAGCCAGGATGAAGGGACAGCAGGGGACCCTGGCAGCTGGTGTGGCCAGGCTGGGTCTAGACTAGTGCTCCAGGTTGGTCCAGAACTTGGCCAAGTTGGGCCACAGGGCCAGGACCCAGGGAAGCTTCTTCCTGCCTCAGTTGTATGAATACTGGCCCCCAAATATGTTCCCACTCCAATCCCCAGAGTATCAATGTTACCTTCTACAGCAAAAGAGCTTTCACAGATGAGATTAAGTTAAGGATTTTGAGATGAGGGATTCTCCTGGATTATCTCTGTGGACCCCAAATGTAATCACCAAGGTTCTTCTGAGAAGGAGTGAGGGAGACTGGACTACGCAGGAAGGTGGCAGTGGGACAACAGAAGCAGGATGCTGGCTGCTGGTCTGAAGATGGGGAGGATGCCAAGAGCCAAGGAATGCAAGGAATGTGGCTGTGGAGGCTGGAAAGGCCAGGAAGCCGATGCTCCCTGGGAGCCTTGGAGGGAGTGCAGCCCTGCTGATACCTCCGCGTTAGCCCAGTGAAAATGATTTCAGGCTTCTGACCTCCAGAACTGTAAGAAAATAAGGCCGTGTTGCTTTATGTCACTAAATCTGCAGTCATCTGTTACAGCCACAGCAGAAAACACAGTTGTTCTCCCTGAGTCCCAGTTAGAAGCTGAATTCCTGCCCAGAGACCCGAAGCCCAGAAATGGATGATTTAGGAGCAGATGCTGAGAACAGGAGCAGCAGCAGCTAACACTCACCAGGGCTTCCTATATGAGCACCTTACACGTAGAAACGTGATGAATCCGCACAGCGACTTATGGGGCAGGCATTATTGTCCTTGTTATATGAGAGGTGAAACCAAGACCCAGAAAGATGAAGCAATGGTTGATGGTCACACAGCTGGTGGCAGCAGAGCCAGGACTCAAACCCAGAGAGTCTGGCTCCAGAGTCCATGATCTCAATGCCAGGGTCTACTGCCTCCTATGAGCACACCCAGCCAGGGCGAGAACCTGTGGAGGGATGCCCTGGCCCTTCCTTGCAGGGGGTCCTCTCCATAGCCTGCAAGGGTGGAGAGGCGGGCGCTGCCCCACTCAGCAGGTGTGAGGGCAGGAGTATCACTCAGCTCAGAGGAATGTGTGTGTGTGAGAAAGCAAGTGTGTGTATGAGTGTGTTTGAGTACAAGTGTGTGTAAGTATTTAAGTGTGTGTGTGAGAGAGTGTGTTTGGGTGCAAGTGTGCATGAGTGTGTGTGAGTGTGCTAAAGTGTGAGTGTATGAGTGTGTGTTGAGTGCAAGTGTGTGTAAGGGAGGATGTGTGTGTGTGTGTCTGAGTGTGAGAGTCGTGTGTTGGAGTGTGAGTGTATGTTTGTTTTGGAGTGTCAGCATGCTGGACTGTGAAAAGACTAGACAGCGCCATCTTCCAAGGGACCAAGGGCCTGACAGTGGATTCTCCATTTTCTACACAATCAGAGGCAGAATACAGTGCTATAATTGGTACTTTTTAAAAAATCGACTTTGTATTATTTTTTTCCCTAATGCCATTATGTGAAGGCTGATATTAATACAACCAAGAGTTTCATTTGCTGAGCACCACCCACAAACTAGTGGGTGACTGGAGAGGTGGAGTGGGGAGTCCTTTCATTTTACTTCCACATCTGAGTCAGTTACCTGGCTTGTTAACTGGATCCCAGCACCTTCCCTGGGACCACCAATGTGTGTGGCCCACAACATAATATAGGTCAGGACTCAACTCCGGAAAGCCTCTTCACCCGCCACTTAACTTCCTGCCCCTGCTTCCCCGGGCTCCGTCCACTCTCTGGTGCCCAGAACCTGTAGGCGGCAGGGAGACCATCTGGACAGCCAAGCCTCCCAACCCTCCAGTGCTCAGACAGCCTCTCTGCTTACTCAGGGGGCTCAGAGCCACAGCAAACGTGTGCTGAGGGGGTGCCCTCCCATGTCACAGGCAGCACTGAGGCAGATGGAAAGCCCTCCAGGAGAGGCGAGGAAAGCCAGACTCGGGCCCGGAGTCCGCTGTGGAATGCAGTCTTAACTGTGTAGATGCGGGCATGTGAGGGGTAAGCCACTGGGAAGGGCAGTGCCCCGCCACTCAAGGATTCCATAGTGGAGGCTGGGGGAATGGGCAGCACGAGCTCATCCCCGGGAGGCAGAGGGCGGCCCTGCCCCTCCTCTCCACCAGTCTGGGACCAGCGCCACTTTTGAGCCTTGGCAGCAGGAACTCCCCATGGGGAGCCTTCACAGGTGAAATGGATCCAATCCACACCGCTCCCTCACTCTCTGGCCTCAGGGACCACATTGGTCAAGAGCCTGGTTTCAATTACAACGGCTCACTGTCAGGGGATTATTCCCTGCACCCCAACATTCTGTTAGGAAAAGTTCCAAATCTGCAGCAAAGTTGAAAGGATTGTGCAGTGCACACATACATATCCTCCCCACGCAGGTCCTACCTTCGCATATGACCTGCTGCTTGACTGCACACCTATCCAGTTGTCTGCCCTTCCATCAATCCGTATTTTTAAAGATGCATTACAAAGTGAGTTGCAGACACTGGTGTACTCTAAGGGCAGAGTTAATACGGCTCGGGCACTCTCCGATGGCTTCCCCAAAACACTAACATACAAAGAGTAAAAGGCATGCTCAGTGCTAAGCAACAAAGACGGCACAGAGACCAGGTGGGTATTGTTTTCTTTCCTCCTCTAATTGTTGTTGGCAGCACCATAAAATTATCCAAATACAATGTGGTACAATGTGCCAAAGTGTCAAAGGTTTGGAGGTAGCCTATTCTTTTGCTGAAGGGCCTGGGCTTGGGGTGAGGCGTTTGTGTTGAGGAAACTGGCCTTCCATGTGAAAAGGCCTGCTTATCGCAGAGAGGCAGCGAGTCAGGCAGGGTGCCTGCTGCTCTTCACTTCCCCCCGGGATGGCTGGCGGGTGGGGAAGCCTAGCTGCTTTGGGTATGTCTGATACCTTGCAGGCCCGAGAGTTCCACAGCCCAGCCCAAGGTCAAGGCGGCTGAGTGTGCCCCTGACCTAGGGTCTGAGAAGAGTTAGGAGTCAAGGGTAGGAGAGGGTGGGAGCTGGTGGCTCACCAGAGGTCACCACCATTCCTTGGAGAGGGACAGGACTCATAGCCAGAGCTGCTGGCCATTCCTAAAAGCTTCCTACCACCCTTGAGCCCAGCCAGGAGCTGCCAGGAAAGCAGCGGTGTGTGGAGCCCAGCCTGCTTCTGGGGATGAGTCAGTGGGAGCCGTGGAGGGGCTGTGGGACATCAGAAAACCTTCATCTATATGACTTTTTGGCCTCCAATATTTGATGACTCCAAAGCAAAGCCCTAGCTGGCCAAACCAGAAAATAAGCCCCAGGCTTCACACTTGATGAAATCTCTGAAGCCACCAGAAGGCTTGTCCTCTGTGACTCTGATAATAGTCCCAGTTGAGTTTACCTTGGGTAGTTCCCTGCCTTTCAGAGTTCATCGTAGCCTAAAGCAGCGATGGCAGACGTTGCACATCTCCTTCTCCACACTTGTGGCAGACATCGCTGTATCCTCACAGGACATAGGCCCCTTCTTCTCCAAGGGGCCTGGGCTTGCCCTCAGCATCCTCAATGCAGTCCTCCAAGTAGGTTCTACCAAGTGGTGGGAGCTGGCACACAAGTCACAACTACCTGCCACCTTGGTTGAAACCAAGACGTCCAAGACTCCACGACCCAACAGACAGTCAAAAGCTACATACGCCTGGTCACATTGTATCCCAATTCACATGTCTCAGCTCCTGCCATTGAGCCTGAACCTGCCTTTTCCTCAGCCTGCATGCTCAGAGATTGCCAGCATCTTTTGGTCAGCCCCGGACCCTCCTAATGTCCTACGACGAACACATGTCATTAAAAGGACCAGGGTCATTTGGCCTGTCCCAAGGATCAATAACCTATCAATCACCATCATGGGGATTGGGAACAACATCCCAACTGGCTGACAGTGCTCAGAGGACCTAAGTCAGGACTCTTCATCAAAACAAAGCTAACGTCTAATGCTACCTCGGCAAAGGGAATTGAATTTAATGATGCCCACAGAAAAAATATTTTCATTACACATAGATAGGGATATTGAAGGACATGCAAAATCCCTGTGCAAGCCGTGAATTGCTACACATGCGGGTTATTATTAGTACCTTTGTTACAATGATTGATAGCCAAATGGACAGGAAGTTGTAAATGTGTCTATTTATACAGATTTTCAGCTTTATAGAATTCAACAGCTTTCCATCAGCAAAACAGTGCTTGTGTGGGCTATGGGCCAAGACACAGCCTCTTGCCTCCTCTTATAAAATTGAATGCTGGCTATTCAGAGGAAGGGGCAGGCTGGGAGGTAGGAGAGGAGCCAGTGGCCCTGTAAACCCAGGGAGACATGAGAGGAAGCCCCAGCATCAACGCTCTGTGGACATCAAGGAAGGCAAATCCTAAAGCAGCTACCAGGGTGCACCACAAACCAGCGAGGACAGAATCCAGCCTGCAGGGCGTGAGGAGGTGGTGACAGTGAGCGTAGGGAACTCCCACAGGTAATTCCCACAGGTAGGGGGAGATGGAGGACAAGGAGGATGGGGGATTTTGCAGATGGGATAGATTTGAACATTCTTCAGATTAAAGAGAACGATTCAGAAGAAAGTCCGGGTGGGGTGGGGAAATGAAGGAATCAAGGGAATGGCAAACTGAAGAGATCACAGTAGAGACAGAGTGGGAGAAAGGAGAGGCTGGGCTGAGGGCAAGGGTGTGGCCATGGGGAGATGCTGAAGCCTTAAGTTCCAACAGCAGAGGAGTTCAGGGAAACAGGGTGACCAGCTGCGTGACAAGCTGAGGGCACGGGCTGGAGCTCAGTTCAGATCCCTGTGTCACCTTGGGCAGGTCCCTAAGCTTCTCTGATGATCCATTTCCTCCTGTGTCGATGGGGATAATGCCTCCCTTGCAGGAATGCTGTCAGAAATATCAGCGCTATTCCAAGTGATCTCTGACACATGGGGCATCAGGACATGGGAGCTGGCATTGCTGTGGGTGCCACTGGAGCTGACACTCTAGGAACTCAGAGACCCACATGTGGTACAGCTTGTCCACAGGGAAAGGCAAGGCACCCAGAACAGCAGGACTTGGGGCAGAGGGCGAGAGTGTGAGGCAGGATCAAGGTCTTTGGGGAATGTAGGGGGTGACCAGGAGGTACATGACAGGAAACGTGGAGGGATGGCACAATCTCAAAAGAGGAGAGGGAGCAAAGGGGATGGAAGGCAATGAGCCAAAGGTACTACTAGGGGGTGAGAAACATGTGACCTGGCTGTGAGAGGCCCCCCACCACCAGCCTCCCCAACTTCCCACTACCCTGTGGTCTCAGGGACCAACAGAACCAGGAGAAGGAGCGGGTGGGGAGTTGTGCATAAGGCTGAGGCTGAAGAGGAGCCTGTTCACCATGAAACATGGGCAGTGGAGAACAGGGCTGGGCTATGAAGAACCACCTGGAAAAGGGGGCAGTGGAGTGCAGCAGTTAACGCATGGATTCTGGAATCAGGCTGCCCGGGCTGGTCTCCTGAATCTGCTATTCACCAGCAATGGCTGCCATTTCACCCCGTTGTATATTGGTTTCCTCACTTTTAAATGGGGCCAGTAAAAATGCCTTGCGGGTAGGATTGTTGTTTGAGTTAGCTTGCTTAACCTCTATAAACCACTTAGAAGAGTGTTGGCTCATTAAACATCACTGCCTTATCATGGCGGGGTGTTGGGGAAGCGTGGCACAGGTCTTTTTGGAGGATGTGCAGGGGTACCCTTTTTGTCAGCTTGAATCACAGACTTCCACAGCTAAAGGGCCCCATGAGGTTACCTAGACCATGCCCAGTTGGAGGCAAGAACAGCCAGGACTGAGAACACCCAGGGCCTGAGGGAGCTGCTTGGCCAGTCTGAGCCTTGACAGGGAGGCTCACACCACAGAGGCCCCCTTCGGCCCTGCGTGGGGAGCTCCCTGAGGCATGCCAGAGCAGGGCGCAGTGGCCCTCAGCAGGGCCTCTGAGGCAGGGCAGGGGACCCTCAGGGAGGCCTCTGAGGCAGGGCACAGGGACCCTCAGCGGAGCCTCTGAGGCAGGGCACGGCACGGGGACCCTCAGCGGGGCCTCTGAGGCAGGGCACGGGGACCCTCAGCGGGGCCTCTTAGGCAGGGCACGGGGACCCTCAGCGGGGCCTCTGAGGCAGCGCACGGGGACCCTCAGGGAGGCCTCTGAGGCAGGGCACGGGGACCCTCAGCGGGGCCTCTTAGGCAGGGCACGGGGACCCTCAGCGGGGCCTCTTAGGCAGGGCACGGGGACCCTCAGCGGGGCCTCTGAGGCAGGGCACGGGGACCCTCAGGGAGGCCTCTGAGGCAGGGCACGGGGACCCTCAGCGGGGCCTCTGAGGCAGGGCACGGGGACCCTCAGGGAGGCCTCTGAGGCAGGGCATGGGGACCCTCAGCGGAGCCTCTGAGGCAGGGCACGGCACGGGGACCTTCAGCGGGGCCTCTGAGGCAGGGCACGGGGACCCTCAGCGGGGCCTCTGAGGCAGGGCACGGGGACCCTCAACTCTGGCCCAGCAACAAAGCCACTGCTCCATTTACCCCCAAACGCCACTCTGGGTCTGCAGAGGCCCAAGGCAGCCGTGGGTGACCGCAGAGGACTAGCAGGAACGCAGTGGGGCTGTAGGAAGGAAAGAGCCAGCTTGGGATAAGGCAGAAAGGAGGAGGGGTTCTCTTCTTCCCATCCTCACCTAGCTCAGTGTTATAACCAGGCAGACGTCAGGCCCTCAGGGTACAAACCATCTCTCCATAGCCGGCTCAAAAATAGTTTCCACTAGCTCTGGAATGCACTGTGGCTTCCCTGGCTTCCCTCAGCGCAGCTCCATCCCCTCCGGGAGTCCATTCTGGCTCACAGAAGGCTGAAGAGGGAGGACTGGGCTCAGCGCCTGAAACAGGAGGGCCGTCCCCCTTCTCTCTTCTCACAGCCCGGTCCCCCCCTTCTCTCTTCTCACAGCCCGGTCCCCCTCCCCCATTCCCCCAGTCGGTGTGTCCTGCACACACACTCACTTCCTCCTGCTTCCTCTCATCGTCTCCTCTCAGTTTCTGCCTTAGTTCCCCCCCCGCCTCCATGTTTCCCCACTCTCCTCACATCCCCCAGGAACCCTTCCCTCTCTCCAACAGTGTTGCCTCCTCCTCCCTCTTCCCCTCTCCTCTGAACAGGCGGCCATGTAAACAGGAAGTGGTTCAAAGACAGAGGGAGTGTAGCTGGAAGCCTTTACCCCTGGGAGGTAATTTCCCCATCACCCAAAGTCAGATTTCATGTGTGTTCTAGACAGCTCTATGTGAGACTCTGGGCCCAGCTTCTGGAACTCTCTATCAACTTTCACAGGCAGAGCAGGAAGCCAAGTCAGCAGCTGTGTGCTTCAGGTCGCTGGTGTCTGTGTGACTGGGGCCGTGTGACACTGTCGAGCCAGGGCAGCTGGGATGAGATTACAAAGCTCGGAATGCGCAGCGGCTGGGGAGAGCTGGGCGCTGGGGAGAGCTCAGTGACGGACCTGCTTGGCACTCACATGCTAGGCCAACCACCGTCCTCTCTGGAGCACCAGAGCCAGAGCCGGGATGTGCTGGCTGTAGCCAAACACATACATAAGCTTGCGAGGACTGCGGCCTCTGTCTGGGGCTTTGAAGATTTCCTGGGGGGAAATCCCTCCTAAGAAGCACTATTCCTGGCTCTGCTGACAAGCAGGTTGGGATTACGTAACACACCCTTTGTCCTCCCATGCCCTCATGTGTCCCCACCTGGCCTGTGCTGCCTCGTGTTCTCGGGGTGTCTCCAAGCCTGGTCCCCACGGCAATGTGCCCATCCCACTATTTTCCCTCTCCCCTCCATGCGCTGGTGTTGATTCTACAAAAAGTAAGGAACAGAGATTTCTGAAATGCACAGGACGTGTTCCTAGCTCCCTCACAAGGGATCTCAGCTTGGGTCCAGGCACCTCAGTAGCAACTAAATAAACCTCCAAGGGCAAGAGAGAAGTTGCTCTTGAAAAGTTTTGTTCTCACCATGGGTTTCCTGCACTTGTAAACAGCATTACCATGCCCGGGGGCAGTTACGGATTGGAGAACTTGCCAACTAAGGGCTGTTTCTTTCGCAAAGAAAGCACACCTGTCCCTTGCTTAGCACCATCCCTAGAACTCAGCTTTGGGGGAACGTCTCCCCTGCTCTCCTTGGTCCTGCCCCTGTCCCTCCACTGTGCAACTCCTCAAACCTGCTGGGGAAGTCTTCTCTGAGCAGTGCTGCCATGCAACCTCACCTACCTACCTGCTGGCTGTGGGCAGCGGTACAGGTTCCTCACTAATAAGAGAGAAATAGTACCTTGTCTTTCTTATAGGATCAGGCATATTCTTAGTCAATGTGCAATAGAGAAATGTATGTTTTACTTCAATGTTTACTGCCTTCCGGGAAGTTGTAATTCCACTGAGATAACAAGCCATTAAAATCTCTTAATAGTAAAACTTTATGGAATTCTTACAATAGGCTAGGCATGGTTCTAAGCATTTTGCATGGATTATCTCATTCATTAGCCCTCCCAATAATAACCCTATGTTGTGGTACAATTATTACTCTAATTTTTACAGATGTGGAAATGAGGCATAGAGAAGCCAAGTAACTGATCCAAAACCACATAGCAGGCAGGTAGCAGGGCTGGAATTTGACCCACATCTGTTTGACCAGAAGCCCATACTCCTAACCACTATGGGAAGAGAGCATTTCGAGGAGGGCATGGTCAACAGAGTCCACTACAGCTGAGAAGTCAAGTACGATGAGGGCTGAGAGCCCATGAGATTTATCAAGACAAGGTCACTGGGGACCTGGGAAGACCTATTTTAGTGGAGTCACGGGACTGAATCCAAATTAGACTGAGTTAAGGACTGAGTGGGGGCAGTGAAGGAAGGCAGCAAGTGTAGACAACTGTTTTAAGGATGTGGTTGTGGGCTGGGCGTGGTGGCTCACAGCTGTAATCCCAGCACTTTGGGAGGCCGAGGTGGGTGGCTCACCTGAGGTCAGGAGTTTGAGACCAGCCTGACCAACATGGTAAAACCCCGTCTTTACTAAAAATACAAAAATTAGCTGGGTGTGGTGGCGGATGCCTGTATTCCCAGCTAGTCAGGAGGCTGAGGGCAGAAGAATTGCTTGAACCCAGGAGGCGGAGGAGGTTGCAGTGAGCTGAGATTGCACCACTGCACTCTAGCCTGGGCGATAAGAGTGAAACTCAGTCTCAAAAAAAAGAAAAAAGAGAAAAAAGAAGACTGTGATCATGAATACGGAGGAAAGAGGAGCTCACAGTGAGCGTGGCGCAGGCTGATGGCAGGGTTTTTATTGTCTGTTCTTTTATTTTCCTTTTTATTTTATTTTTTAAATACTTTAAGATTAAACAGGCCGGGCGTGGTGGCTCACGCCTGTAATCCCGGCACTCTGAGAGGTTGAGGTGGGTGAATCACTTGAGGTCAGGAGTTCGAGACAAACCTGGGCAACATGACAAAACCCTGTCTCTACTGAAAATACAAAAATTAGCCTGGCGTGGTGGTGGGCGCCTGTAATCCCAGCTACTCCAGAGGCTGAGACATGATAATTGCTTGAACCCCGGAGGTGGAGGTTGCAATGGGCCAAGATTGCACCACAGCACTCCACCCTGGGCAACAGAGTGAGACTCCATCTCAAAAAAAAAAAAAAAAAAGAGAGAGAGAGATTAAACAGACCTGAGCATGTTCAAAAGCTGACCAGAGACTTAGTTAAGAGACGTAGGTACAGAATCACTTAGCACACTGATGGACTTGTTTGTTTGCTGGTCTACCTCATCTCATTAGCCTACAAACCCACACACAATCAAAGCCTGTGTTTCATGTTTCTGTGCCCCACGCCTAGCATGGTGTCAGGCGTGTAGAAGATGCTCAGAACATGCTGTTGGTTGGCTGTGGTTGACAACATCACCAGGACAAACCTCAAACCCTGGGGGAAGACATCCAATGCTGGACATAAGAAAAGGAACAGAAGTATTATTGATACCTGAAGAACTTAAATGTGATCCTTGAGATATTTCAGATTCTTAACAAATGTCCAAGAAACCCAGAGACTTCAGAGTAACATGAGAAGAAGACGATTAAGAATTCTCTTTCCTCTGGCAGAACATGGTTGTGGTCACACTGAAATCGCAGCCTTGCATCTCCCACTGTTCTTGCACATTGTTTGGATTTCGCCAGCAAAAGGCTCTTTAGAGATACAAACTATGACGCATCCTTAGTCTCAGGGACAGCTGCTCCTCTGTCCATGGCATATTGTTAACAAACCAGCCCCATCAGTCAGCTGATGGTCTTTCCCCACAGGCAGTGCCCTGACAAGCCCCTCACCCTTTGTCCTTCATCGGCTAGACCACGTGGGGCATTCTGTATCTGAGTAGCAAAATACCACTACTATAAAAAAAATAAGGTGATGGTGCTTTAAACCAAGGTTCTCCAAACCTCAACATTAACTTTCTGAGATGATGGAACTGGCTGGAAAGCTAAGACTCCACTGTAAAAAGCAACAGAACCGTCTCAAAGGCTATCTTTGCCTTTCTGGTCTTAGCCACCTGATTTCTCAATGCTGATGCCAGCTGTGTACCGTGGCTTACACCTGTAATCCCAGCAGTTTGGGAGGCTGACGTGGGAGGATCCCTTGAGTCAGGAGTTGTAGACCAGCCTGGGCAACATAGTGAGATCCCATCTCTACAAAAAAATTAAAAATTAGCCAGGCATGGTGGCACATGCCTGTAGTCCCAGCTACTTGGAAGGCTGAGGTGGGAAGACTGCTTGAGCCCAGGAGTTCAAGCCTGCAATGAGCTGTGATTCACATGCCAGTCTAGGAGAGAGAGTGAGATCCTGTCTCAAACAACAACAACAACAACAACAACAACAAAGCCAAAATCAATGCGGATGCCCAGCTGCCATGTCACAGGGAGATTAAGGCAGTGGAGGGAAGATGGAAAAATCCTGTGTTCTTTAATGAACTCACCTTTCCAGTTTCAAAGAAGTCTAAAACCAGCTGAGTGAAATCAACCATAGTCCCCTTCTAGGACCCCGAGAATGCTGATTCAGAAAGAAAAACAGAAGGCTGTAGCCAAAAGAAACAGAGGTACTTCAGGTCAACACCTTGGGTTTGGCTTAACCTACCCAATCCGCCTGGCAGGCACTTCTGGGGAAATTCCAAGCACATCTGGAAAGTGTGAACTCGCCACCCTCTTGGTCACTGCAATGGGATGCGAGGGTTACTATTTTCAAATTGGAAACTGTCACGGTGTTGTGGTTGGTTAACAGTTCCCATATTCCACCCCAGGCTGGCCACTGTTCAGAGATTAGCTGCATTCTCAAAGGACGGAGGTGGTTTGGAACGTCCCATGTGCAGGCCACACTGAAGCCTGGCTGCCCAGACCCCAGTCAAGCCATGAGACGGCAGGGAAGCAGCTGCTCGGCAGAAGAGCAGCCCCCTAGGGTTAGGGGAGGTAGACTTGTGTTTGTTTTTTGTTTGTTTGTTTGGGTCAAGACTTTTGGCCCAAAATTTCAGTGGGGAGTGTGGCCCACATGCCAGTCTTCTCAGCCTTAGTCTCCCACATGGGCAGGGTGAGTGACAGCACACCAATCTCCTGGCACAGTAATAACAACAAGTAAATGAGATCATTCATGTCAAGGGCGTTTTATAAATTAGAAGAAACTAACAAAGGTGCACTTGTAGGTTCAGCATCATCAATAACAACAGCCAGATACCCACTGAATACTAAGAGGAGCTCTGTGTCTTTCATCAAATTATAGTCACGAAACGATGAGCACCTCAGCCAGTTGCTTGGTCCACGTGTGTCTTTCAGGCCTGGTTCGCTGTGTCTGACATATCCTTACATAATGCAGAGAAACTCACTTAGGGAAACAGGGGCTAAATATTGCCTAAAATTTTGACAGAAATAAAGAACGCTTATAAGGTAGGACTTGGAAAATGTAGGCTAAGTGCCAGGGTGGTGGGAAGGGTCTTAAGCTAATCAAAAAAAGTAAATTTAGGTAGAAATGAGCTAATTGTTTACCTGCAAAAGGCAGTGCAAGGTTCTCCCTGTCTGACTCTATAATCAAAAATCACAAGGAGCCCTAGTTCAGGTTCTGGGCCTCAATTTTCCCCAATGTAAACGGTGGAAGCAGGCATGAAGCAGGCAATGCACTGTAGACACACCATGTGTGACAGGCTCTGCTAGGAAAGGCATGAGATGAAAAAAAAAAAATCCTCCTAGTTAGGGCTTGCTCATGATGAGTGCAAAATACTAATAAATGAGCCTGTTTGTTTCCAAGGAAATGATCTCAATATAGTGAAAAGACCATTAAAATACATTCTCAGCTGGGTGCGGTGGCTCACATCTGTAATCCCAACACTTTGGAAGGCTGAGAAGGGAGGACTGCTTCAGCCCAGGAGTTAGAGGCTGCAGTGGGCTATTCAGTGTACCACTGCACTCCAGTCTAGTCAACAGGGCAAGACCCTGTCTCTTTAAAAAAAAAAAAAGATTATCCTTGTGTTTTTATAGTTTTGCCTATTGCTAAAGGCCAACTTCACGACGTCAAATAACATACCAACCTGGGTTTCATATTTCTTTAGCTTAGGGACATCTGGACTCACCTGATAGACTTTGGGGGTGGTGGCTATGGGGTGGAGTGACAGCAGCTTCCCTCCTCTGGGTCAGAGAGCAACAGTCAGAGCCCAGGAAGGTGCCCTGGAAAGAGGAAGAAAACCTTCGAGCAGATCAGACTCGGAGCAACTTCCAGACTCAAGGGAGCTTTTGGATCTGGGTGGAGCTCTTAGGTCAGTGTTCTGAGCGTGACAGACACTCCCCAAAGATCAACATAGCTCCATCCAGACCTGCCCCACCTCACCAGAGGCACTGAGCAGCAGAAGCCAATAAATAACCAACTATGTTGAAGTATCTAAAACCAAGACCAAACTCAAAGTGTCAGCTCAATCCCTAAGAAATGGAACAAAAGGATCCTTAAGAATAACCATTTCAGCCACCAGAGGTCTCTCACCGTTTTAAATTTAAACATGGAAAAATTTCCAACATGTTATCCTATAATATCAAAAGGCTAATACCCACACCTCAAGCCTACATGACTAAGATCTTATCTTTGGCATTCTTACGTCTTCCTAGTATTTTCCTTTGCTTTTTAAATGTCATTATTTCCTTCACAACCAAAACCTCATGACCTTAAGCACCAGGACCGAAGTTCAAAGGCACACATAGAATTCTTGCCATAAGGTTCTGTTTGCAAACTTTTCTTCCTAAGTAGAGGGAGGTGGACAGTGAGGGGAGGCCCAATGCTTAGATTTTCAGAATCACAGGTGAATTGTTGCTTAAGATGTTTCTAGACACAGGATCTGAGTGGTAAGCAAAAGCAGTGAAAAAACTCCATTTACTGAGCTAAGCTCAGAGCACCGAGAAGGCAGGTTCTCAAAATGCTTCCCAACACTCTGTTTTTTGTCTTTCAAGATCTCAAACAAGTCTGAATGGTAAAGGTAGAAGCATAAAATGATTCATATTCCCATTCTTCATTTCCAGAAAGTTTCAAGAGAAGAAGCGGAAAATTCCAGGGGCAATAAAAATTTAGAAATTAATTCAAGACTGAAACTCCAGCTGTATATCCCTGGCAGCCAGTACAACACTTGGCTTATGAAGAATGCTCAATGAACTTTTGTTGAATGAGATGAATGCGGCAACCTGCCTAACACAAAATGACCTTCAATGAGAGATTGTTGTTTCTATATTTGTAGCTGCATTGTCTCAGACCAGATACTTATTAAGCTCTGGTTTTTCCAAAGCTCTGGTTTCTCCAACCACAAGCTGCAAGAGGCTGGCTGACTCCAGAGATGAGCAGCCCAGATGGCTCATGTGACTGGTTTAAAAGATACATTATTTCATTATAGGATCACAAGCCCTACATTTTGGTACCTTTTTGCCTTTCAACTTGAGTAGTGGCTAGAAACAGATGGAATTCTTTTTTCTTTTTTTGAGATAGGATCTCACTCTGTTGCCCAAGCTGGAGTGCAGTGGCGTGATCTCTGCTCACTACAACCTCCTCCACCTGCTGGGCTCCAGCGATCCTCCTACCTCAGCCTTCCAAGTAGCTGAGACCACAGGCACACGCCTGGATAATTTTTTGTAGAGACAGGGTCTTGCTATGTTACCCAGGCTGGTCTTGAATTCCTGAGCTCAAGCAATCCACCCACCACCTTGGCCTCCCAAAGTGCTAGGGTTACAGGTGTGAGCCACTGCATCCAGCCCCCGGGGAGAACAATGTACTCAGTGCCCCTGGTGGTAGGGCCCCTGCAAGGAGCTTTATAGACACTGTCCTGTTGGTTCCTCACAACTCCCTTCTGGGGTAGGTTTTTCCTCCTTATTTGATAAATAAAAAAATCTAGGTTTGCTGCATTCCCGCATTCCAAAGCCATTTTCTTTCCATTATATAAGGAGGCCTCCAAAGGCTTTTGAAGTATTCCTGGGCAGGGGACAAGGAGAAACATCTCTGTGCTGGTTACTGACATGGTTTCTGGCAGCTCTGCCTGTGTTATCATTGCCTAAGGAACATGCATTGTCCTTAGCCACCCTGTATGTAGTATCCTGCAGAAGTATTACTACCACTCACAGGTGTCTCATTCCTTATGATGACAGTTATTGAAGAATCCTGTAACAAATTCTGTTCTCAGAGCCACCTGTTCCAAAATGGAACGGGACTCTCCTGGCCCTTACGGTCATGTACATATTTAGGATTTTTATGATATTAGGTGAGAGAAATTGCTATATTGGTTTCTGAAGCTCTGCCTGGGGGCTTCCTTTGGGAGAGAGGGGTCCTTTCTCTGGAAGATACATTTTGCATCCTTGTATTTGCTAGAAGCATCTGGGTAAACATCAAATTGAGCAGAGATTAATGTATGTGGAAAAACCTGAAGAACTTCTAGGTGCTCCTACCAGGGGCACACAGTGGTGGTGATCCTGCCAAGAGGTCCCTTTCCTGGAGATTAAATATGTCCAATCTAGGTTCATTCAAAAGGCACTTTTAGCTCAGGCCTGTAATTCCAGCACTTTGGGATGCTGAGGTGGGAGGATCCCTTGAGCCCAGGAGTTCGAGAGCAGCCTGGGCAACATAGGGAGACACTGTCTCTACTGTAAAACAAATAAACAAACAAAAGGTACTTTTGGAGAACTCTGTCTTAGAGGTCACCTTCAAGACAGTCCTGTGACAAGCCATTTGTGAAATATACCAATTGCAATGACAGAGATATAGCAGTAACCTGGGCCCCCAGGACAGCTGCCAGGCTACTGATTCTGAGTGTGAAAATTATATTACTAAAGAAAACAATATAAATATGGGGAGAAACACTTTTAAAACTGTATCTGGATAACTGTTGCCATGGCAGGTGTTTTGTTTGGCAAGAGTCAAGAAGCCTAGGATGTGGTCTTAATCTCAGGTGTGGCTTTAACTAGACAGGGTTAACAGAACTGTCTTTAACTAGATAGGGTTAACAGAACTGCCTTTAACTAGACACGGGTTAACAGAACAGCCTTTAACTAGACAGGGTTAACAGAACTTTGCTAAATCGGCCGGGAACTGTTAGCCCAGATCCAGAACCCATGCTTGGATGCTGGTCCCGACCCACTAGGAATGATGCTACTAGTACCAGGCTTCTTGTTCTTCTTCTTCTTTTTTTTTTTCTTAATATTTGGGAGAGAACAGAGGATGCCCCTTGACTTCTAGTTGTCTGCCACATAATAATAAAAGATTCTTGCTCAAACTTTGGGTAAAATAAAGGTGAGATGCATATATGAGACCTTACTCAGAGGTGCTTTTGAGATCTTAAAGCCACGAGACCAAAAGGCCTCTGTTCAAAATTCTACACCCTATTTGATTTAAATTTCCTCATTATGTGGAACCCAAGAAGGAGGCTGACCATTAGCTAATGATTCAGTGTACTCCAGTGCAGTCATTTTAAGCGTAGAGAAGGCTGAAAGCATCTGGGTTGAAACTGACCTCCGGCAGTGTACCACAAGGGAGTAGCTCAAATCCCAGAAAATACACTGTTTGGACACAGAAACCAACAAAGAAACTGAAAGTTTGAGCAAGAATCTTTTATTACACGAAAAACAACTGAACAGAACATGTCCTGCTTCTCATATTCTATGGGTCAATACTTTACGAGACTCAAAAGAAAACAAATCCTCAAGATGGTCCCAGGAAGCTCCCCTCAAACACACAGAAACAGTTTGTGGACAGAACCATTCTCTAAGTCAAGCTGCCTCCAGAAACCAAGACATGAGAGCCCCAAGCTCACACACATTCCCATGACAATGTGTCACAAAAGTAATAACAGAGTTGTTCAATTGCTTCCAGACCTTAGTCGGATTTGTTCACTACTCATTTTGATGACGGATAACATATTGCAAACCTGGAATCTCTTGCACTTTCCCCCCAGCCCTGTCTTGGTAGGGGCAAGGACTGTAAGCCTCCTATTGATAACAGAGTCCAGTGAAGTGGAAGGAGTTTCTCTGGGGTGACCCTACCTACTCTGGTCCTGGCTCTGCCTCAGCCACTTCTTCAAGTGCACCCCTCAACCCCACTCTGAAGACAGACCACAACCACACGATTTCCTTCCAAGACAGGCTGCAGGGAAGAGGGGGTGTAAAACTGTGAGAGAATGCTGAAGTCAGCTGCTTGGGAGTCTCTGAGTCAGCACCTTCAAGAGCAGAGTGGTGGCTGGAAAACAGGCTTCTCCGCCACAACAACTCCAGATGCAGCCGTGACCCAAGAGCTCAAAACCAACGCACGCAGTTCTGGAGTGTGAGCCTCATGCTGACCACAAGTGCCAAGGACCCAGGGACTGGAATTCCTTACCCATCCATTCACAGCCCCTCCTGAGCTATAAGGTTTGAGAGACAAGGGCTGGTGCTATAACACTGTGCAAGAAGCTGCTGCATGCACATATGTTATCAAGTCGTGCCTGGAGCTGGACTCAGTCTAAGTCTTTCCCAAAATTGTCAAACAACAATGACCTCACTCCAGAAACTATTTTCTCCGGAAAGACTTGGATAGCGTCACGTTTCAACTAGTTGCTGCTTTCAAAGTGAAGAGGTGGAGGAGGTTAGTTGGGGCTGCAATGGAAAGACACCCAAAATGTTCTCATCAACGATTTACTAAAGTAATTTAAATTCAAGTGCTCCTTAGGATATAATATTATAGGAAAAAAATCATGATACAAAATTGTATGAGGCCATAAACACACATACACTAACTTAGAAGAAAGTTTAGAAGGAGACAAACTAATCTCTTAAAATAAGAGTGATGAAATTGTGGATGATTTTAAAATTTCTTACTACTGCTCAGAATATTCTTGACCTAAGGCTAATCCCCCAACTCTCTGGCAAGGTCTTGACTGAGCACACAGCCTCAGAAGTGATGCACACGAAACAGCCTGGGTGAAAAGAGGTCTGGTTTCCCAGATGGTCCAAATTACTCCTGGTCACCAAGAAGATGGACAGCACCAACTGGCCACACATCCATCAACTTCCTTGTATTTTTCAAGTTTTCTTTAATGATTGTCTATGGCTTTTCCAGTGGGGAAGAAAAAAAGACATTCCATTCTGCAACCTCAGGGAAGTTAGTGACTTGAGGCATCGTTGATCTGGGAGCCTCAAGGGCTTGGCAAACCTCCGGTTTCTCTACCCCATGATGTGAGCATTTCCCAATCCCGCAGGATTGTATGGGGTGAAGGGAAGAGAAAGAGATAGAGCACCAGGGGTTTTTGGATATGAAGTCTGGCAGAATTCTGTAATGCAGGATTAACTCAGGACTGTGGGTTCTGATGATTGAGTAAAAAAAGCTGCATGTTCACTCAGCTGTGGAATATTCCTGTTTCCAAAATGACCAGTTTTCCCCCACTGAGGGCCTCTCATACCTCATCTCCCACTTGCCCTGTCTCCCAGGCTGTGTACTCAGAGAAAGCCCAGTCTCAGCGAGACGGAGGAGACATCTAACATCCACTGGGTCCTGTTCCCTACTGAGCACCAGGCCAGGGCCTTCATCTCTGTCTTCTCCTTCAATTCTCAAAATAATGCAGAAACAAGTGGTGTTGGCCCATCTTAGCAGACAGGAAAAGCCAAAGTCCAAGACAACCAAGGCCACAGCCTGATGAACTGTGGAGACGAACCGTGCACACAGCATCTGACTCAGACGCCCTTGCTCTCAGGCTGCATGGACACATGCAGGCTTCTAGGGTGAAGACATACCAGAGGGTTATTTCAGGCTCCTGAAGGGGAAGGAGGGACAACTTCTGTCATGTTTGCTAATATTTCTTTAAAAGAAAAGCTGCTAAAAAGCCTGCCAGGCTGCTTAGAACTTTTACTGTGGCTACTAAGAGGAATGGAAACTCCATTCCACCACCCCGGAATTTTTCAGGCAAAGCCTGGGGACTGTCTGGGAGAAGGCGGGGCCCTCCTGCACACCAGGCAGCAGGTGCGGCCCCCCCAGAGTGGTGTGGCAGTGACTCATAGAGGAGCCGGCATTGGGTGTGTCTTCCTTTTGTGCCAGGCAATGTGCTGGGTGCTTCACGCACATCTCTTATTCCTCCTAACAACTCTGTGCCCAAGTCACACCAGCAGATACGGTATGATGGGACTTAGGCCCAGGCCTCCCGCTATTGAGCCCAAACTTTTTCTTTTTTTTTTTTTTTTTT
>NW_012100654.1:2252300-2254178 GCF_000951045.1 Mandrillus leucophaeus | reverse complement strand
AGGTGGGTGGATCACTTGAGGTCAGGAGTTCAAGACCAGCCTGGCCAACATGGTGAAACCCCGTCTCTACTAAAAATACAAAAATTAGCCGAGTGTGGTGGCGGGCGCCTATAATCCCAGCTACACGGGAGGCTGAGGTTGCAGTGAGTCAAGATCATGCCACTGCACTCCAGCCCAGGCAACAGAGTGAGACTCCCTTTTAAAAAAAAGAGGATTTCTGACAGGAAAAATAAGAGCCCCAGAGATGTCCACGTCCTAATCCCTGGACCCTGTGACTGTGTGGCCTTACATGGTGAAAGGGACAGTGCAGGTGTGAGTAAGCTGAGGACCTGGGGACAGGGAGATTTTCCAGGGTTTGCCTGAGGGTCCCTTGTAACCACAAGGGTCCATAGGAGAGGGAGAAGGATGTGACAACAGAAGCAGAGGTCAGAGTCAGAGAGATTTGAGGATGTTACTCTGCTGGTTTTGAAAATGGAAGAAGGAGCTACAAGTCAAAGAATACAGGTGGCCTCCAGGAACTGGAAAAGGCCGGGACACAAACCCTCCCCTAGAGCTTCTAAGAGGTGTGCAGCCCTGCTGGCACCTTGATTCTAGCCAAATAAGATCCATTTCAGACTTCTGGCCTCCAGAACTGTAATGGATTAAATGTATATCATTTTAAGCCAGCAGGTTTGTGGTGAGCTGTGGGAGCAGCAATAAGATATGAATCCATTGGCTAAGGGGCAGATGGCCACTACCAGCCCCAGTGAGCTCCCCATCCGAGGAGGCAATCAAGAAGAGGCTGACCATCTCTACCTGTCAGGAATGCTGTGCAGGCCCGTCCTGCATGAATTGGGAAGTAGGGTGGATGACCCACAGGCAGGCCCCTCGAACTCTGAGAGTCCACAATTTATGGCAATGCCTTCTGCTTTTGTATTCTGCACAATGGTCCCCACCTCCTGCCTACAGGCAGCAAGGCTGGCCCACTGTCCTCTCCAAGGAGAGCCATGGTAGTGACACTTTCTACCACCACCGAGTAAAAGGCAGGCTTTGGGAGGGTGTCCTAACAGCATCTGGGCCTCGCTCAGAGCTAAAGCGCTTGCTGGGGACACTTACCTGAGCAGAGGACTCCCTTGTTCCTGGCACAGGAGAAGTTGTCGCACTCACAGAAAGGCCCGTAGATCTTCCCGAACTCACTCTCGAAGCAGGAGCACTGGTTGCAGCTGCACTCCCCGCGCCCACTGCACAGTGGCTTGCCCTCTGCCTCCCGGCACAGGTTCTGGTACACGCTGTGGTTCTCCCCATCCTGGCACTCACACCTGGTGCCCAGGTAGCCGGGGCTGCACTCACACAGGCCGCAGACATAGGTCCCGCTCCCACTGCACCTGGCGCTGTTGGGTTCCAGCCCCACGTTGCAGCCGCACGTGCAGTTGTAGGTGACCCCCACCTCCAGGCTGTCCCGGAATCCCACCGGCCGCAGGGCAAACACATGCTCTGTGTGTCTGCTGGGGCAGCTTCGGGCCTCCACTGACACCTCAAAAGATGCCTGGGCAGAAGGAAGAGAAGGGTCGTCATGGTTGTGGCAAGTCAGGGTCTCCCATTCACTCAGGGGCAGGGCCGTTGATGAAGAGCAGCTGCGAACTCCAGCCCTCTCCATGCACACAGGTAGAACCATCGAGGTGGCCTGAGTAGGAAGAGACCTCAGAACCAGCAAGCTCCCACAATTTCTGGAGAAGGGAATGTGCAGGTGGGCTCACATTTGACAGACGATTTTTTAAACATTCATTATGTCTTTGCATCCTCATGACCCTGAGGAAATGGGCCTCTGCAGAAAGGTACAGGGCTTCCTCAAGTTCACACAGTTCTTGTTCTCCCTTTCTTTTCTCTTTTATCCTATCC
>NW_012100654.1:2247776-2249385 GCF_000951045.1 Mandrillus leucophaeus | reverse complement strand
CAGGATGGTCTTGATCTCCTGACCTCGTGATCCGCCCGTCTCGGCCTCCCAAAGTGCTGGGATTACAGGCTTGAGCCACCGCGCCCGGCCTAGCCCAAACTTTTTCTACTAACCAGATAGAACCATCCAGCTAAGACCAACCTATCATCACTCTGCTGGGGAAAGCGTTGATCCCTGTTGCATGCTTGGCATGTCGAATCCTGATTTTCCCACCTACTTTACTCTGCGATGACATTACTAAGTCCTGTACTTTCCAGGGCAACTCAAGTTTTAGACATGCTGGTCCCATGACACCTATTGGTGTACTCACGCTTGTCTCATGGCAAAGTCTGCTCCAGGAAGCTTCCCTTGCTAAGCCACATCTGTGCAACCCTGCGTGGAGGCACAATTCCTCCTCCCATAGGATGGAGTATCTGCACGTTCCTGGTTTGCTTCAGATACACCTTGTGCTTTCTTTCCCAGCTGAACCCTTAGTTCCTTTCAAATCCACCCATCCCAATTGGAAGACCATTCTTAAGGAGGGAGCCCTAGAAACCACAGAATAAACGATGTGTAGAAGAAACCACAGCCCTGCCTAAAACTGTTTTACTTACTACCTTTACAGGTCGCATAGTGTTAGATAAAATTTGAGATACAATTTTGAAGGATTTAATCAGAATGCAATACCAGAGTGGGAACTGCCAACTTGTCATTTAACTGGAATCAATGTAAAGTCCTGTGTTTAGATTCAGAAAATTAAGAGCTCCAACACAACGCACTAAAAAAGTACCTATCCTTCTGAACCACAGTTCTAAAAAATAAAATAAATAAAAAGCCTCAAACTTTTGGTAGTGAAGTTAAAAACCAGCTCAAGAGTGTATTGTGACTGTTTAACAGAAAGAAAAGGTGGCCCGGGCACAGTGGCTCATGCCTGTAATCCCAGCACACTGGGAGGCCGAGGCCGGTGGATCACCTGAGTCAGGACTTCAAGACCAGCCTGGCCAACATGGCGAAACCCCATCTCTACCAAAAAAATAGAAAAAAATAGCTGGGGTGGTGGTGGGTGCTTGTAATCCCAGCTACTCAGGAGGCTGAGACAGGAGAATTGCTTGAACCCAGGAGGCACAGGTTGCAGTGTGCTGAGATTGCGCCACTGCACTCTAGCCTGGGCGACAAAGCGAGACTTCATCTCAAAACAAAGAAAAAGGAAGGAAGGAAGGAAGGAACAGGAAAAGGAAAAGGAAAGGTGAATGTATTGTCAGGGTGCATCCACGGAAGTGGAATGTCCAAATCACAGGAAACGAACGCTCTGCTGAATCCTGGACCAAGCCCTCATTATCCAGCATGACAAGTAACGTGCTCGATTCTGTGAAGCATGCTTCACAAATGAAAGCACCCTCAGACAAGGAAGAGACTTGCGGTGTCTAGCCTACATCAGAAGAGAGAACAGAGAACCATAAAGAAGCTTTTAGATGTTTGACAGCTTGTGACGTGGAAGAGGGACTCTAGAATGGTAACCACTGGGTGGAAGCTATTGAGAAACAAGTTTCTCTTCAATATAAAGAGGAATTCTGGACCAGGCACAGTGGCTCATGCCTGTAATCTCAGCACTTTGGGAGGCTGAGGTGGG
>NW_012100654.1:2217050-2245666 GCF_000951045.1 Mandrillus leucophaeus | reverse complement strand
CTTCCCAGCCCCACTGCAGATGCCTCTTCTCTGCTCATTTAAAAAGTCATTCAGTGGACAAATATTTCCCGGGTACTGCCTCTGTGCCAGGCATGATGCTAGATGCAGGAGCATGGTGGCACTCTCACAGGGTGCTGGGTGAAGGGGACCCACCTGGCCCACTGTAGAGAGGGCTCCGTGCCTGCTGGCAAAGGGCTCAGCTGACTCCAGAGCTTGTTCTTCAGACACCCCCGAGCCCCCCGTGCCCCAATTCCTCCTCTGTGAGTGCTTGTCATAGCTGCATCTTTCACAATCCCCCCATGCCGTGAGGTCCTAAAGACGAGTCGCCACTGATGAAATGCACTGTGCACATGGACAGACCTTTTCTTTTTAAACAGAATATATAAGGACGTGTTTCTCATTCAGGAGCTTCTCACAGATTGCCTTGGAAACAGGCTCAAGGTGGGCCTGGTTGGGTGGCAGATGGTGCGGGAGGGATGCCTGTCAGCTGCCCACAGGGCTGGGATGGAGGGAAAGCAAGGATGAGGCTTGGTCTGATTCAGGAACTAGAGCCTGACTCCCCCACCCTCTCCTCACCCCCCTGAGGAGAGCCATGTGAGGTTTGAATCACTCAGCAGGTCCCTTGGAGCAAGGCACTGTGGATTCTATGAAGACACACAGACAGGTGGCCTGTGTACCCTGATGAAATGCCGTTGTGAAGTTTTACTCAGGGTGGGTTCTCCCTTACTCCCTAAACAGACAGAGGCCTGGCCCATCCCACAAACGGACTCACTGGATCTAGGTCCAAATGTCTTTATTTTTCAAAAGGCTCCTCAGATCATTCTGAAGCTCAGAATAGGTTAGAAACCACTTTCAGCTATTACTATTCTTAATTCTATTATTTGGGTTGGAATAAAGCTTTTTTATTTTTATTTATTTATTTTTTTTTTGAGGTGGAGTCTCGCTCTATTGCCAGGCTGGAGTGCAATGGCGTGCTCTCAGCTCACTGCAATCTCTACCTCCTGGGTTCAAGTAATTCTCCTGTCTCAGACTCCCAAGTAGCTGGGATTACAGGTGCACGCCACCACACCCAGTTAATTTTTGTATTTTTAGTAGAGATGGGGTTTCACCATGTTGGCCAGGATCTCCTGACCTCATGATCCACCCACCTCAGCGTCCCAAAGCACTGGGGTTACAGGCATAAGCCACTGCACCCAGTCATTATAGCTAATTTTTAAAATGTCATCATTCACCTGATTTACTGGACAATCTTCAGGTAACAATGTTTTTGTTGTTGTTGTTGTTGTTTTGAGACAGAGTCTCTCTCTGTCACCCGGGCTGGAGTGCCGTGGCACCATCTCGGCTCACTACAGCTTCTGCCTCCCAGGTGCAAGCGATTCTCCCACCTCAGCCTCCCGAATAGCTGGGATTACAGGTGCCTGCCACCATGCCTGGCTAATTTTTGTATCTTCGGTAGAGACATGGTTTCACTATGTTGGCCAGGCAGGTCAGCTTGAACTGCAGACCTCAAGTGATCCACCCGCGTCAGCTTCCCAAAGTGTTGAGATCACAGGCGTGAGCCACTGTGCCTGGCCCACGATGTTCGTTTTTTGAGAACATTATAAATACCTGTTTCTAAACATAGATCCCTATTACTTTGAGATTTTTACTGGTTCTAAAAGGCCTCCCTTCAGATGCTGTGACATCTAAGGACACGGGGAGAGGGTAGAGGGTATGGGACTGAGCAGGAAGATAGATCCTGCTCTCTAAGTCCTGCAGAAAGTCCTGCGTGGCAGCAAACTGCTGCTTCAAAGGCTTGACGACAGACACCCAGGACTCAGCGTTAGCGAAGAGGTTCAACAGGAGAGGCTTTTGGATAGGTGAACTGAGGATAGCTAGGAGTGCAGGATCAGAAGACAATCCAGGGACCAGGCCAGCTGCACAGCTTGGGCTAGCTCCACCTCACCTTCCATCTCTGTGGGGTAGGAAGAGCAGGAGGAGGCAAAGGGGAAAGGTTGACAGAAACAATTCCAAGGCTAAGTTCCAAGGTCTCGAGGTACAGGGAGTCTCTCAAGGTAAGTAAAGATTCAATCCACTTGGACAATGAAATTGGTTAAAGGATAACACGAATAGGACGGGCGTACTGGCTCATGCCTGTAATTCCAGCCCTTTGGGAGGTCGAGGTGGGCAGACTGGGAGGATCACTTGAGGCCAGGAGTTTGAGACCAGCCTGGACAACATGGAAAAACCCCATCTCTACCAAAAGTATGAAAAATTAGCCGGGCATTTTGGCACATGCCAGTGGTCCCAGCTACTCAGAAGGCTGAGGTGGGAGGACTGCTTGAGCCCGGGAGGGGGAGGTTGCAGTGAGCCATGATCATGTCACTGCACTCCAGGCTGGATGACAGAGTGAGATCTTGTCTCAAAAAGAAAAATACAAAACAAAACAAAACCACTAATAGTTATTAGTTGCCAAGTACCTACTATGTACCAGGCACTGTGCTGGACTTTTCCACAAGCATCTCTTTTAAATGCCCTAGAAGGAAGTGTCCTCACTTTACCAGAGAGAAAACAGGATTGGTGGATTTAATCACGGTCACATAGCTGATGAGGAGTGGGGCCGGGCCTAAAGCAGGGCCTGCGCTCTCCTTAGTGTATCACCTCCTAGAAGGGGGAATGAGGTCTACCTCATCGGGGTACAGAAGGAGAGCCAGCCTGGCTTACTAAAGGGACCCCTTGATGGTGATCCCCAAAGTGGTGACCAGGGGCATCTCCACATCTTTTTGCCATGGGCTGGGAATGATTTGAGCCTGCAGATGAGATGGGAGTGGGGACTATGCCTGCTCGAAGCCACCCATGGGGCCATCAAGAATACAGAGGTGAATGGAGCTTTTGAGGAGCAGATGCCATCCCTCCTTTCTGAGGCCCAGAGAGAAACTTGCTTGCATCTCCTATTACTACTTGCTGGAAGCTCCCACTACAGTGACATGCCTGAAGCTACCTGTAGCTTGCTTCAAGTTACCGCTGAAACCCTGTACTCCTAGGGCTACAACTTGCTGGACTTGTTCAATGAAAAGCTTGTGGCCCGCAGAGGCATCTGCAGGTCAGAAACTGAATAAACTACAGAGGAATGACCTGGACCAAGGGCCAAAGGCATTTAGTTATTGAAAGACTGTGGGGAGTGCACACCTGTGAGTAAAACCTTCTCCCATGGAAACTTGCCTGCCTTGGGGTTAAAGCAATGAAAGTGAGAGTTAAGTCTCCAGAATCTTGCTGATGTGTCGGGGAGAAAGTGGGAGGTTAGGGCACCCCTAAAGTGCTGGTGCCCTATCACCAGCATGTAGAAACATTCAGGCACTGTCTGCCCAGCTGGGCAAACAAGGAGGGCCCAGCTTTCAAGCAGGTCCTGAGGCCTTCCCCAGCCAAGGCTTCGGTCCAAGTGAGGTGCTATCTGTCTGGCCCTGTGCAGCCTGGAGTGCAGCCAGACGCCTGATAACCAGAGAATGTTCTGTCTATTTCAGCCACTGGGTCTCAGCTCCTGCTGGGCACAGGAAGTGCTATAAAAAGCACTTCAGGACCAGCAAAGAAATCTGTTCACTTACCCCTCCTTTCAGAGGGTCCATTTTCCCTACTGGATTTGGAAAGAATCCAGAGAGGCTGGAAGGCAGCTGGAATGAGGCCTCTTCGAGTCCCTTCCCTGATTCCTGAGAACTTCAACTGATACTGAAGGCTCCCCAGTTCCTGGAGACTTTCCATTCACTAGCTCCGAGATTCCAAAGGAAGGTCACAGACACAGCAGCCCTCCCGCCCAGTCTTGTTATTAGAACTTCATTGGGATTCTCCTAGTTCCCCTGTGGGGCTGCTGGCCTGATGTACCCTTTCAAAAGGGCTGCCCAGCCCCCACCCAAACCCACCAGATCCAGGGCTATCCAATGCAGATGCCAAATCTGCTCAGATCTCAACAAAAAAGGAGCTGGGATGGGCACAGGCTA
This sequence comes from Mandrillus leucophaeus, assembly GCF_000951045.1. Taxonomy (NCBI): domain Eukaryota; kingdom Metazoa; phylum Chordata; class Mammalia; order Primates; family Cercopithecidae; genus Mandrillus; species Mandrillus leucophaeus. Next base: position 2,241,695 of record NW_012100654.1, on the reverse strand, counting down.
CAGGGCCCCAAGGAGTGGACAGGAGCAGGGAGGGGGTGCTGTGGGAAGTCCACGACGGGGTTCACTGACTGCTTTGTGCTGGGCGTCCATGCTAGCCTCACAGCCAGCCACTTGCATACTGATTTGTTGAAGCCAGTTCCTAAGTTAACTGACTTTTGATGGTTGGTGTAGGATAAAGGGAGGAAAACTAGGGAAACAATTGAAAACTGGGAAAGAGAATCTCATTGGATTTGGGGCTTTCAAGGTTTGATTTAAGCCTATTTCTCTTTGAGGACATCCCTGCCCCTCAGCCCTTGCCATCTCTCCTGCTTCTTGCTAGACATCTATCTTGACCCAGAGCACACAGAGTTGTCACAGAACCACAGCCTGCACCTCCTCCACCTCTGCAGGAAGCTGTGATAATGAGGAGGCGAGGTCCATCTGGCTGCCCCTTACACGGGCTGTGTCCTTGTCCACAGGCCAGACCCTGAGATCCCTGATGACAGCTGAACCCTGCCTGCTTTTCCTAATCCTTCTTCTCCAGGGGCATCCCCAGACCCTCCAGCTATGCTCGGTATTCTTGTCTACCCCCACCACCATTCCCTGACTTGCCCATAGCCCTCGCAACTCCTGCCACCAAAGAATGGAACCCACTTACCAAACAATGGCCAGACCCCTTAGGTTGGCGGGTATATTTCACCACTGTGGCCCAAACCAGCCACTCTCCCCTCCCTCCTCAGCCCACTCCTCTTGCCTCCATGGCCATCACCATCAGCTGCTTTCCACTGGCCAAAGGACGATGCTCTTCACACCCTAGCAGACGTATCTTGCCAATATGCACGTGGCAGGCCCACTGATGGGACCAGCCCACTACCTCTTTCTCTGTCTGGGAAACTCCTACTGGTGCTCTGAGCCTCAGCTCCAACAGCTCCCTCTGCAGTGCTGGGCCCTTCTTCCTTGGGTTCCTGCAGTGCCACACCTGGCTTTCCCACAGCACTTGTCACCCTCTACGGAGCTGACTCCTCTGCACATTATTTCCTCCACTGGATCCCTGATCTGTGGCCTCATCTGTCCATCCTGAGTGAGCATGGGATTTGGTACATAAACACTTACTGAGTACGAGTGGATGTCAGCACAGTCACTGGCAAGTTCTGAAATGTATGGCTTTGGGACACACGTCCAGAGGGATATACACACTCAGTAGCACCTCCGCTTGCCAAAGCCCAACTGTCAATGCTTTGGAGACAGTTCAGCCTGAGAGAAGGGATGGAAAGTTTGCCTTCTTGGGCCAGGGTTAAGAAAACCAGATTGGTCCCAGTTGTAAGTGCACCTCTTCTGTCTTGGGGATCAGAGGAATTGACAGACCTCTCTCCTTCATCGCAAAGGGAAAGCCCCTCAACTCCCCATGCCAGGGCTGGCTCCCTGGCACATATATGCCTGTGCAGTCACAGGGTCCCCCCACTCAGAAGGGCCCATGCTTACTTTAATGCTCTGTGGTTGCTGTGCTGGAATTCTTAATGATTTTTGAACATGGACCCCATATTTTCATTTTGCACTGGGACCTACAAATGATGGAGCCAGTTCTGCCCCTGATGGCCTTCAGCTCTCCTCAAGAGAGCTGCCTCTCCTGGCCTGCATGGCCTGGTGTGGCCCTTGTGAACAGAATCATGTCTGGCTCTGAAGAGCAGAGTGGCCACTGCCCTGTGCCAGCCTGTCTTCGTCCACAGAAAACAAAAACCCCACAGCCCTCGCAGTGGAGCTGAGGCCATGTGACCGTGGCCCTTGGACAGCAAGACAACAACACTGGGACAGTGAGTAGAAACAAAGGGCCAGCTCGGGTCAGTCGCCTAGGGCCCCTGCGGTTCCCACAGGGCTGCGGCCCATCCAATCCCACAGGGAGAGCTGTCAAAGGTGCCGGCCTGAGCAGAAGTTCCCCTCTTCTTTAGTGTCACTTCGAATGCTCTAAAAACCACTTCAATACATCTGAGATTTTCAGAGCATTTGCAAAATCATGTAAAATCTTTTTCAAGTTCTGGACAATTTCCCCATTTTTCTGAGGTATCCCAGAAAAAATGAAAATCTGTACGCTGGAGTGTCCATCCATAAGTGGCCATGACACCACTCTATGCTTCCTAGAAGCTGTTACTCCCAAAGTGTGTGAGGCATAGGGCAAACACATGCCCTGTGGCCTCAGAAGCAGCCCCCAACTTGGCTCCCAATGCTTGAGGCTTCTGGCACACTTCTCAGGCCCCACTTTGAGTCTTAGTTTTTCATACATAAAATGGGGAAGGAAAAGCTCCCTTACAAAGCTGCTGTAAGAGGCAGACAGCAACAGTAATGCCCCCACCACAGTAAGGGGCATGTTGGACAGGGCACATTGGATATCCCCATTCCATGCAAACAAATATAGTTTGCTCTGTAATGGGGAGGCAGTGATGAGCGAGATGACCTGGTGTGGAGGGGGAATGACCTTGGTTTGGCTTGTGAGTTCACTGCCTCTTAGCTGGGGGAGCTGGGGCAGGTCACGCTGATCCTCAAATCCCAGGCTGCCTGTCAGCAGTGCGCAAGTGCTGGGCTCCCCACATGGTGCAGGGGGGCTCAGTCAGCAGCACTCTCCCATGGAGGCTCCTGTTCCTCAGGATCGTACTTTGTGCTGGTAGAGTCCTTTGAAATAGGTTTGGTAGAACAGAACTGTGGGCACCAAGAAGCCGGATAAAGGTGGTGAGGGAGCTGGCTTCAGAACAGAAAGCCCTGGCTTTGAATTTTCACATCGACACTTACAGGCTATGTACCTGTATGCTTCGTGCCTCAGTCTTCCCTATCTGTCAGCATGAATAACAATGCCTTCCTTCCAGAGAATTAGTGACCACAGACTGCTCATTGTCTAGATTGTTTCTGGTCCTTCCCAAGACTAACTGTGTTCCTGCTTTCCATGAGGAACCCCAATATATTTAGAATGACTTTCTCCTTTTCACTTTGGGCAGCATAAATTGGCTTCAGTTTTTTTTGCATCTGAAAAGAGTTCTGACTTTACAATCATACTATCAACAAACATTAGTTCCTTTGACCTTCCTAGCTTCTAAACAATACATCATGATAGTTGCTTGTCACTTTTCTTTTTCAAAAAGAACTGGGCTGGGCACAGTGGCTCATGCCTATAGTCCCAGTACTTTGGAAGGTCAAGGCAGGAGGATCACTTGAGGCCAGGAGTTCAAAACGATTCTGGGCAACATAGTGAGACTCGGTTTCTACAAAAACAGCAACAACAACAACAAACCCACAAAGAAATTAGCTGGGCATGGTGGTGCAGGTCTGTGGTCCCAGCTACTTGGGAGGCTGAGGCAGGAGGATCGCCTGAGCCTTGGAGTTGGAGGTTACAGTGCACTATGATCAAGCCACTGTACTGCAGCCTGGGAACCAGAGTAAGACCCTGCCTCTAAAGCTAAATAAAAATAAAAATAAAAATAAAAATAAAGAACTGAATATAGAACTCCAAGTGTGAGGTTTCAAAATATCTCTATTAAATACAGCTTCAACTGGCATTACTTTTTATTTATCTTTTTTTTTTTTTTTTTTTGAGAAGGAGTCTTGCTCTGATACCCAGGCTGGAGTGTGGTGGTGTGATCTGGGCTCACTGCAACCTCTGCCTCCCAGGTTCAGGCGATTCTCTTGCCTCAGCCTCCCAAGTAGCTGGGAGTACAGGCGCACATCACCACGCCCGGCTAATTTTTGTATTTTTAGTAGAGACAGGGTTTCACCATGTTGGCCAGGCTGGTCTCGAACTCCTGACCTCGGGTGATCTACCTGCCTCAGCCTCCAAAAGTGCTGGGATTACAGGCATGAGCCACTGTGCCCACCCTGCTATTTATTTATCTTTATTTATTTGAGACAGGGTCTCACTCTGTCACCAAGGCTGGAGTGCAGTGTCCCAGTCATGGCTCACTGCAGCCTCAACTTCCCGTGCTCCAGCGATCCTCCCACCTCAGCTTTTCAAGTAGGTGGGACCACAGGTGCTCCCCACCATGCCCAGCTGATTTTTGTATTGTGGGGAGAGACTGGGTTTTGCCATGTTGCCCAGGCTGGTCTCAAACTCCTGAGCTCAAGCAATCAACAAGCCTTGGCCTCCCAAAATGCTGGGATCATAGGAGTGAGCCACTGTGCCTAGCCATTACTTTTTTTTTTTTTTTTTAAGAGACAGGGTCTCACTCTGTTATCTATGCTAGAATACAGTGGTGTGATCACAGCTCACTGCTGCCTTGAACTCCTAGGCTTAAGCCATCCTCCCGCCTCAGCCTCCTGAGTAGCTGGGACCACAGGTGTGCACTACCATGCCTGGCTAGTTTATTTTCTGTAGAGATGGGGGTCTCATTTTATTGTCCAGGCTGGTTTTAAACTCCTGGCTTCAAGTGATCCTCCCGCCTTGACCTCCCAAAGTATTGAGATTACAGGCATGAGTCACTGCGCCTGGCGGACTTTTTTTTTTTTTTTAATCACTGTTTATCTGCATTGAGCCTTTGAGCCATTATAATCGGCCAAATGTTTTTCTTTTACTATCAAACCAAGTTTCCTATATCCTAGTAATATTCTGAACTAAAATGTAAGACATTAATCTTCATGATTTCAATCCATCTCAATTTTGAAAAATATTTTTAAATCTTGGTTTTCCTGCTTTATAACATAAGCTGTTTTCTCCAGCTCTGCGGCCTTCCCACATTTGATAAGCAGGTCTCCTATGAGTTCAACCCAAGCCAATGACAAACACAACAGACAAAAGACATTGGAACCTCAGTCAAGTCCTCCCACTGGCTGCATTATCAATACTCTGAGACAGCATGTTCACCCAGCCACAAATCCGCATGACTGTGCTGTTGTCAACTCATACTATTAAATATTTGCCTTATTTATAAGGATGTCATTAGAAATTGTCAAGAGCCTTCCTGAAACCTGGTGTATGCTAGATTAGAGAGTCCATCCCCCTCCCTTCTCTTTTCCATCATACCTATTTCTCCAAGTAAAGGGTTCCTTGTTTGGGTATATTTCCCACTTTATCCTTCAGCTTTCCTGACATGGTGCACCAAACATTCTACCCACAGATCTATAGAATTCACTTACATGTTGTTGGGGATTTTTGGCTATTTCTGTCTCTTTTTTTTTTTTTTTTTTTTTTGAGACAGAGTCTCGCCCTGTCACTGCAAGCTCCACCTTCAGGGTTCACGCCATTCTCCTGACTCAGCTTCCTGAGTAGCTGGGACTACAGGCGCCCGCCATCATGCCTGGCTAATTTTTTTTGTATTTTTTAGTACAGACAGGGTTTCACCTTGTTAGCCAGGATGGTCTTGATCTCCTGACCTCATGATCTGCCTGCCTCGGCCTCCCAAAGTGCTGGGATTACAGGTGTGAGCCACCGCGCCCGGCCTCATTTCATTTTTTATAACTATCTCTTTAAACACTGTCCTGTAACTGTAAAGCATTAGTGTTTTGTTTTGTTTTGTTTTTTTAATCATCTGGATTGAGTAATCATTATAATGCATGAAAATAACATAAATACATTGCAACTTCCTACAATTATTAAAAATAAACAGTAAAATGTTATTGGAAGTATCTCTTTAATGAGATAAGGCTTTCCTCCAGATGTAAAATAATATTAATTATTGCTAAACAAGACGGATTCACATCAATTATATTTCTGTTTTTCACTTGTAGAGATTTAAACACAAAAAAAGTTCACATTAATAGAAAGATGGGAACAGGAGTTTTTTAACAGCAATGTCACCTTGTTCTATGAATGTCTTCTGAGTTAAAAGCCATAAATAATCATTTGTGGGCAGGTGCGGTGGCTCACACCTGTAATGCTAGCACTTTGGGAGGCTGTGGTGGAAGGATCCCTTGAGTCCAGAAGTTCGAGACCAGACTGAGCAACACGGTGAAACTCCGTCTCTACTAATACATAAATTAGCCAGGTGTGGTGGTGCATGCCTATAATCCCAGCTACTTGGGAGGCTGAGGCATGAGAATCGTTTGAATCTGGAGGCGGAGGTTGCAGTGAGCTGAGATCATGCCATGGCACTCCAGCCTGGGTGACAGAGCAAGACTCTATCTCCAAATCAATCAATCAATCAATAATAATCATTTGTAATGACTTATCATCTGACAGCTTGATTAGGCCTTCTTTCAAGCTTGTTAAAAGCAAAATAAACTTGGAAACAACATGTCTTAGAAAAGGCCTTGCTAGCCCGTCATGAGAGGCTTTCATTTTCTCAACTTCCATATGATATTTTGAACTGTCCCTTTATTTGGGGGAGTGAGGCACTGCAGTAAGATTTGGGAAGGGTAAGAGCTATGTTTGTGTGTTGTGAAGTGGGTGAGGGACAAGTGTGAAGACGGGGATGGGAAAGGATCTACAGTGGAATGTGGAGAAGCCCGAGGAGACCACTGCTACCAGCCACAAGACTGTCCCTGTCTCCGCAAGCTCTTTCCCTGAAGCCAGGGGATGAGTCAGCTTATATCCGCCTTGGCCGTCATGAGTGCTATGAATGCCAAGAGAATATAGCCATCTATTTGTAAGGTCTCTATAGTTTTTCTGTTTCTAACTAGATTCTTTTAAGTGTGGAAGAGAATTATCCCTCACTGGTCTTCTGTTTACTGAGCACTGGACCTATCAACAAAGCAAGTCAGGAATGGAGCTGATGACCTGCTTCCAGCAGCAGGACCCCCAGATGTGTGGCTAGCTGTCCATCACCACTCACTGGCCTCTGTGCCCGTGTCTGTGTCTGTGTTCTTGTTGCCCACATGTCCTCCTCCCTGCTCCCTCACTCAAGTCCTTGGTGTAGTGCACAGGCATACATCTTCATACATCATTTGAATAAACTTAATCTGGACAAGGCATCTGTGTCCTCCATTCCTGTAGAGTCATCCATTCTATTTCACCAAACAGAATGGGGGGAGTGGCTTTCTTTACATTTCACAGAAAGGAAATGTGACGGTCAGATTATCCAAGGAACACAGCTATTTGCAGAAGACTAGGAATGAAGGCCAGGTCTCCTGGATTCCCACCTGTACTCTTCCTCCTGATTACAACTGTGTCAAGCTAAGAGGATAATGGTTTAAAACACCAAAGTCACAATGCCAACCTGAGAAAGCCTCAGGTGGCAATGTGCTGAGGGCTGCCTATTGGCCGGGCTCTTTAACAAGTTCACCTGAGACTCTGAACACATCATGCAAAACAGGCTTAGGAGACTCCTCTGGGATGCTGAATTGGAAAACAGAATATAAATTCTGAAAGGACTCTAATAAGTCACAAAAGTTATTAGAACCCAAACACTGATGACCAATGCTAATAAGAGTTCATACAAACTTGGGGTGAGACTTACCGTGTCCCCAATCTTCAGGGCCTCACACTTCCTCTGACCAGGGTAGGATACCCCATCTTGGCAGGTAGCAGTAAAGAAGAGATTAAGATCTTCAGGCTGATCCCAGACTGACAGCTCCACTTTAGACCGGATACTCTGAACGGAGAGGGAAAATGAAGCCCAACCATTTAATAAAGGCTGTGGCTGAGGTGCTCCCACACTGGTTTTCTGAGGCCCACGTGGTTTCCTCTAACTCAGGAATCCCAAGACAAGGGAAGAGCCAGTGAGCTTGGTTCCCTGGCCCTCCCTCATCCTTTCCCTTCCCTCTGCACTCACACAACATGTTGCTAGACTCAGCCTGAGGTCTCCCTCTGTGAGTTTGGAGAAGTTGATAATGGTCGACCTGCCATTTGATATTATCTGCTTCAAACGGGTTATGCCCCATCCCCTGCTTGCTTCTCCAGAGCCACCTCTCATCCCCACACTTGGCTTCAGACATGCAGTTCCTCAGTCTTGGAGTGTGCACTCCAGGCTTTGAGCCTTTCCGTGTACCCAGGGTAATGATCTTTTGCACAACGGCTCCTCTCCTTACTCCTCCTGGCTGGCTCCTTATCATCCTTCAAATCAGCTCAGCAGGCACTTTCTCCAGGAATCCACCATATCATTCACATCCATACCTATCCCCATCAGATGAGGTCCATATGCCTGAGTTTGAAACTACATAATGAGAGAATCCAATCTTATGTGTGGATTACATCCTTAAGCCAGTGAATCAAACAAAAATCAAGTCAAAATTACCTATCAGAACAGAAAAAAATAAAGACTAAGAACATCAAGTGTTGGAAAGGATGTAGAGCAACTGTGGCTCCTCAACCCTGCTGGTGGGAGTGAAAATTGGTGCAACCCTATAGAAAGCCATTGGGCTATATCTACTAAAGCTTAGGCCAACCTCAGACCTAGCATTCACCCATGATTATACCCAACAGAAGTGTACGCGTCACCAAAAAGACACGGACAAGAATGTTTACAGCAATACTGTTGTAATAGCTAGAAACAGGAAATTCTACTATCAATAGTAGAATGGATTTTTTAAAATTGTAGTATGTTCATACAGTGGAATAACATACAGTAATGAGAAATAAAATATGACTACATGTAATATGGATAAATCTGACAAATATAACATTACTAGAAAGAAGGCAGAGACAAAGGCATATATATCGTATAACTCTATTTATATGAAATTCAAAAACAGGCAAAATTAATGGTTGCCCTTGAGGGATTGTGATGGAAGAGGGCAGAATAGGGACTTCTAGGCCTTGCTAATGTTCTGTGTGTTTGACCTGGGTGGTGGATACTCAGGTTTATTTAATTTGTGAAAAGTTTGTGAAATTTTCCATATGTCTATTAGTTTAAAAAATTGTCCTTGTGACACATGCCTGTAGCTACTCAGGGGGCTGAGGCAGGAAGATTGCTTGAGCCCAGGAGTTCAAGGCTGCAATGAGCTATGATCATGCCAGTGCACTCCAGCCTGGGTGACAGAGTGAGACTGTTTCTTAAAAAATAATAATAATTAATAATAATAATAATTTCCTTGAAAATCTCTAAGGAAGATGCCACTTTGGAGACTGAGGCCAAATGAAGTAAGCAGCTTTTATTCAGAGGTCATATTTTACCAGAAAATTTAAAACAACTGTCTGTTTATACACTCAACACACAGTACAGCAAGATGCACCCATATGAGAGACAAGGACCCCAACATCCGCAGACAGCCCTGCAGATTCCCTCTCCCTTCTCGGGTGCACTCTAGGGAGCGTGGCAGTTGGACAGAACAGCAGACAGACTTGCCTCTTGCTCTTGTGGGTTTTCTTTCTTTCTCTTTTTTGCTGAGCATATAGTGCTAAAGTTGAATAAGTGAAATATGCAGTTTTCCAGCAAATTAACAGCTTGTTGAAAATACTTTCTGCAAAAAAAAAAGTCTCTCTCTTTGCAACAAATTATCTAAGTGCTTCTACAACTCTAAAAATACCATCCGTCTTAAATCCACTTCCCTTTGCAACTTGCCAGCCTTAACTGGCCAAGGGTCACAAAAGCGCCACTCAATACACACCGTGCTCAGCTGCTGCCTGTGATTAGTTATTTACAGATCTGTCTTCCCTACCATGTTGTGAAGTCCAAGGGCTGTATCATAGATCTCTCTGGGACTTAGTACAATCTGTTGTGGAATAAATAAACACATGGACGGGTAGACAGATGAATGTTTTAGCAGCTATGCTAAGGTCTCAGGCCAAGTAGATGAAAATATTTCTTAAGACAAATATTAAAAAATAAATTTATAACTGTGAATAAGTATGCGGGTGAGATAAAACAGTATCGTAAAAGAGCTGAAGAGTGAAGGCATGTAAAAAATTACTTGGGAACGATCACTTGAAATATGGGGGCCCTGTGGTTCACAAATAAAACTTTGGAAGGAAGCACCAGCGCTCCCCAGCAAGGTCTGCCCAAGCTGCCACTCGAAAGCCCCAAGGGAGGATCTGGGAGAGGATCCGGGAAAAAACAAGAGGGACTTGGACTCCTACTCTGTGAGTCAGCAACTAAGAATTAGATGGAAATGGACTCTTAGGTTCTACTCAGGCCATAGGCCCCATGTTCTGATGTGAAGTTTGTATTATTCCTGCTACCCACAGAGTCTCTGGAATCAGAAACTCTTAAGACATTTCAGGCAGCAGGAACCGTGGAGATGATGCAGCCCAAACCTCTCGTGTATGGAAGCTGGAAGTCAGGGCAAGGAAAAGGTGGCCTGGGACGACTCTGCTGCACAGGACCGGGTGCAGGCCTTCTCCACCCACCCAGGGCTCTTTCTAATCCCCACACCTGATACGCACTTCTTTCTTTGGAAATTGGCTCTCTGTCCACAGAAAAGGTAAAAAACAAAAATAAAAAAATAAAAAGGAATTTGGCTCTGTGACTTTGGAAAGAGATTGTCAGGTTGTATCCCGGTTGTAAGGGTCTCTACTCCCAAAACTATGAGTGCTGAAGGGTAGGACTGTGTTTTGCTCACTATTTTATTTCCAAGGTGCAGCACGATCCCTGCCACACATTAGGCTGTTAGTATATATCTGTTGAATAAATGAACAAATAGAGTATAAAATATAGTAGAGGGTCAAAGTGCAGTTCTTACGCATGAAGACTTTTATGTGTGACTCCTAAAATTTCATTAACTCCTACCAGATTCGCCCCTCAAGGTGCACTCCTTACTTCTCCAGTAGGAAACAAGACGATGTTGGGAATGTCAGAAGTTTAAAAAGGCTATTAAATACTCAGTCAGCTTAGGTCACATCTGCAATTGCTTTAAGTCGGGCCAGCTGTGGAGTGGGTGGGAGCAGACTTTATGGCAACAACAAAAAGAGAAACATGTGCTCTGCTAGGAAAAAAATACACCACAGATTCTGATGTCACCGTCCACATGCAGCTCCAGTGCTTTCCAGCTCATTCTGCTCACTCCCACACTGAAAAGAGGCCTTCCTGGGTGCAACATGAGGCCAGTCCCCTCTGCACGTGTGGACCCAGGGCTTCTGTTCTGCACGTGTGGACCCAGGGCTCCACGGCTGAGCTCTGGAAGAGATTCTCTCACCAGCACGTATTACAGAGCAAAGCACCACATTGCCAAACTCCCTTGGGAAGACCTCTCACAGTGAAGAATTTGGCACAGCAAGAAAAAATGCATAAATCCAAGTTGAAGATTTCACACTCTGAGAGATGTGTACACCAGAGTTGATTCTACAAGACATGAAATTAAACATACCCTTTCCATTCTGCTCCCTCCTCAGCCTGGCCAAATACCACAGCCATTGCATCTGTTACATATGTTCCAACCTAAATCTGCTCAGAATGTCCCCACAGATGGTCTGCCAGCACTCTAGGGGAGGTAAAAGCCAACACCCATACTTAGTCATGTGTTGCATGACTCATGAAATCCAACACAAACCACTCGGACGGTGAGGTGACAGAAACAGAAGCGGTCCAGAGAGAGCTGTGACTGGATTCTGGCCGGGTGTGGAGCAGGTGAAAGGAGAGCAGAGCTGACGAAAGCCTCTCCTGCTGCCCTGGCACACCCCACATGCACCAGCGCCCCCGTGCTAGGGCTCAAAGTTGGGAAAAGTCCAAGTGCAAGGAGCTTGAATCCCAGCCCAGCCCTTCCCATTGGCCAGGACAGCAGCAAGTAAGATGAGTACTTGGAAGGAAAAACCCAAACTGTTCTTCCTACTCTACGCTCACACACCACTCAACACAACACTTCTGACACCAGATGTGAGGAGTTTCCCCCACACACCATGCAGTTCTCTACTGGACACCAGTTGGTTATCTTCTAATTCAGCACAATTCTGACACTATCCACCTGGACATAGTGTCAGGTCCTACAGGTGAAGGGCTCAGCCCACAAGACTGCCCCCACCGCAGATGCCAATCACAAGTACTAGGCTGTCACCTATACCTCCAACGGATTGGCCGTACACTGAAATTCCCACGAACCCCTTCCTTTCTTCATCAGTTTGCTAGAACGGCTCACAGAACTCAGGGAAACACTGTTTACACTTACCCATGTATTAATAAGAGATAAAGGCTGCAGATGAACAGCTAGATGAAGAGAAACAGGGCAAGGTGTGTCAGGAGGGTGCAGAACTTCCCTGTCCTCTCTGGGGCCACTCTCCAGGAACCTGTCCCACAGCTTTCCTAAAGCCCTCCAAATCCAGGCCTTCTGGGTTTTCATGAAGGTATCGTTACATAGGCCTGACTGGTCACATCGCTGACTACTGGTGATCCACTCAACCTTCAGCCCCTCTCTACCTCCCCAGAGGTCATGGTGTGGGGCTGAAAGTTCCGACCCTCTAATCACATGTCTGGTTCCCCTGGCAACCAGCCCCCATCCTGAGGCTGTCCAGGAGCGCCCCCGAGAGTCACCTCATTAGAACAAAAGATGTTCTTATTACCCAGGAAATTACAATGGTCTTGGAAACTCTGTGTCAGGAACCAGCGTTAAAGACCAAATATTATAACAAAAGATTCTCCTAGTGTCCTTATCTACAAAGGTTTTAGGGGCTTTATATTAGGAACTAGGGGTAGAGACCTATATATATATCTTATTATACCACAGTATCACAGGTTCTAATCAACACAGAAAACCAACATACCCCTAACATGGCTTTGATCAACTGAACTTGCTTCAAATATCTTGCAGTTTCACATTTCTATATTTAATAAATATATTTTAAATTTCACCTGAAGGAAGGGGTGGAAGAAGGGAATTATCAAGGGTCACTTTTTGGAGTAATGGACATGTTCAGTATCTTTATGGTGGCGATGGTTTCACAGGTATATACCTGTGTCAACACTCATTATATACTTTAAATCAGTACCGTTTGCTGTATGTTAATTATATGTTGATAAGGCTTTACAATTCTTTTCCACGGGATTTAAATAGTTATTGTTGAGAGTATTCTAATAATCACTACTTTTTTTTTTTTTTTTTTTTAAAAGAGACAGAGTCTCACTCTGTTGTCCAGGCTGGAGCACAGTGATACGATCACAGCTCGCTGCAGCCTTGAACTCCTGGGCTCAAGCAATCCTCCTGCCCCAGCCTCCCAAGTAGCATGCCCAGCGAATTTTTACAAAATTTTTTGTAGAAACTAGGAGTCACTATGTTGACCAAGCTGGTTTCAAACTCCTGGCATCAGGTGATCCTCCCAGCTTGGCCTCCCAAAGCACCGGAATTACAAGTGTGAGCCACCATGCCTGGTCATCATCACTCATTTTTAAAAGTGCTGAGTTTCAAAGTTCATTCATAAGTCATCAGCTTCATTTCACATGTTTGTTTACAGGAATCAGTTTAACTCGCAGAGTCAAGCGACAGTGCTAGGTTCCCACAGTTCCTCTGGGAATTCATTCCGGGTTCCAAAAGCAGCTCCAGCCCAGAACAATTGTTCCCTGTACTCATCCCCGCTCCCCACTCCCCATCAGCAGGGAGGGGTCCCCACTCCTCTCCTGGCCTCTGCCTACCACACAGGGAATGCTTTCCCTTCTCACTCCTTGACCCTGGGCCCCTGGACGTCCACTAGGAAAATGAATGTAGATATATGAGAAATCCTGCTCAGGGCTAAGCACTTATGAGATCCCATGCAGGGAACCAATAAGAAAGCCTCCTGCTCCCCGGTTTTCAGTGGTCCCAGCAGGAGCACAGACACACAGAGCCCGCCAGTCACACAGAAGCTGGCTGAGCAGTGTGCCTTCCCTGCTGCTGCAAGGTTGCCCAGCCAGGTCTATGGAACTGTGCGCCACGATGCCCTCCGATATCAAAGTCGCCAGGAGCAGGGGGCCTGGGCCTTCACCAGCCAATGATCTTGGGGAGCCCCAGAGCTCTGAATTCAGGAGATGGCTGACAATGAAATGCTGACAAGTGGCCCCTCCCTCAGAAGCCCTAAAGAGGGACCTCACCCCACTCCACAGAGCCCAGACGAGCTGCTCTTCAGCCATTTCTTCCCAAAGGCCCTGACTCAGCAGGAGGCAAGCAGTGGCTTCCCTGCCTGTGAAAGTGGGTCCAGCAGCAGTGCCCCTTCTGCCCTGTGGGGTCGCCCAGCTCTGGCGTCCTCAGAGGGAAGGGGAGAGTGGCAGGGCAGGGGTTCTGGCTCTTGATTTGGTTCTCTTAGTTCAGTATCCAGAGTTTAAGACCCAAGCAGCTCACAGCTCACACCAGCTCACCCCAGGAAAGAGGGTGACATTCACAGGCCTGCCCCTCCTTCCCATGCAGGCTCACATCCCAAACCCTCTCTGGGTGTCACACTTCAACAGACCTATTGTGCCCACATAACCAGCTTACGTGTTCCCCCTTTTCCTGAAGTGTAAAGCAAATCACTCACCGTGGAATCTGAAAGTCACTACAGTGTAAAGTTCATTAGGAAACCCTCTCACTGCACTCTGGGTTCTGAAGTGCCTATGGGATCTGGTGAGGCTCTAAAGGCCAGAGAACAGAAAAGAGGATGTTAGTATGTGGGCAGTGGGGTAGGAGAGAAGGAAGTCTTCAGTTTCTCACAACAGGAAGTTCCGGGAGTATCTGAATCTGTGAGAGCAAGAGGACCCTTGGCTATAACAGGAGATGGCGGGGCAGGGGGAAGGGGGAAGGGGGAAGGAAGGGAAGAAAAACAAGCCAAAAATCCTCACTGCTGCCCACCTGGCAGCCTTTAGGACACGAAGACGTTGCCTTTAGGACACAAAGGCTCCAGGGAACTAAGCGCAGGGCTGGCCACACCCCCAAGCCCCAGGGTTCCCCCTAGCTGAGCAGTACTTTGCAACTCAAAACAGGGCCACATCGGCAGGTGGACAAGGCCAACACTGGGAAAGGCTGAGCTCCAAATACTCATTTGTAACCAGTCACTGCTGGGAAGGCAAGATGACTTTTCTCGCAGATGCGTGACACCACACTGATTCCTTAGGTTCCCAGGTTAGCCAGAAAAACCTATTTTACCTAAGTTTAGGATTAATAATGTTACTTAAGCCACACTTAGTCTGTGTATAACTTAGTTTTAACAGGAAGAGGCACTCTGAATGCCAGTTTAGAAATTACCTGGCCCCTTGAGCAGGTGGGTAGGCACTGGATGCTACAACCATCTTGGGACCCACAAGGGAAGGGATAGCAGAGGGTACACACTTTCCAGCACAAGAGCTCTGCCTGCCATTTGCCCGAGAGAAGGTAGGTCTGAGTCAAATAATTCTGGGGTATTACGAATTGAGGGGAAGGAGGGTAGGAAAGACAAAGGTTTGGGAGGTGAGTCTGTGGATGCATGGCTTGGAATGTGAAAGTGATACCTAAACCACATCTATAAGAACTTGCACTTATTATATTAGGGCCAACTTCACATGATATGTTACAATAGCATAGAATTTAACAGCCCCATTCACAAACCCTCTGAAAGGACTTGATTACAATCACATCCTAAGTAGTTAGGCAAAACATTGACCCTTTGGCCAGGCTTGATGGCTCATGCCTGTAAAACCAGCACTTTGGGAAGCTGAGGTATGAGGACTGCTTCCAGGAGTTCAAGATCAGACCAACCAGGGCAACACAGTGAGACCCCAATCTCTCTCTCTATTTTTTAAAATTAAAAACAAAAACAAAAAACACGGATTGTCAATTCTCCCATGTTAGTCTGCAGCTCTACGCTGAGGTCCATGAGGCTGAGGGATTCCCATCCTGCCACTGTGAGATGAGCTCAGCGTGCAAGCTTTGCACTTCTTGCAGTGTGGCTGGTGGACGCTCTGCTCCCTTAGGCAGGGGTACAGTGGCAGGGTTAGCCTGGGCACTGAGTAGGTGGAGAATACCACTGCCTGCCTACGTGAGGTGTCAGAACCTAAGCACTTCCCAGGCTGCCAGCCTGAGTCTGAGCCACTCCTTGGCTCACTGAGATCTGCAGATGAGAGTCAAGATGGCAGAGGTGAGAGGGAGACTCATCAAGCAGGATGGGTTTCTCCACCCTGACCCCGAGTGAAGCAGGAAGAAGATATCAAACTCGAGGGGATGGGGGAGCAGAGCAGCATGGCGAACTGCCCACCTGAGCCTGTGGCAGCTGCAGGGCCTCAGTGGGAGCGGGTGGAAGGGAGGTGGCAGTGGGGGAAGAAACTGGTGACTTACGTTGTATGCATTAATAATCAGTTGAATAATATTTTTGGAGTCTCCATCTAAAATCTCCACTGTTGTTCCAGGTATCAGGGCTGTAAAATTCTTGGGAAAAAAAGTAAAGAGAAGAAATAAGTTAATTTTGCCCTGCCAACCATCAGAGTGAGCATTGCTACACTGAGCTAGAACAGTAAAGGCTCCTAGCACCATATCCTGCCACCTTCTCCCACCATGAACTAAAAAAGATCCCACAGGGAAAAGCAAGAAGAAATGGCACAGAGGAAGAGTTGTTGCAGTAGGCCATGGAATATCCAGCCCTATATACCCATAGGAAAGGGGCTTACAAGGTCTTTCCCTAAACGATAGTGTCTTGAGCCCCCTCCCCTCCCACGGTGACAGACAGCTCTCTCAAAGCCCGTCTTCTAAGGTCACAGCTCCTGACAGCTTCTTGCCATCTCTCCCCCGGTCTCTGAGGTATTCACAGGTTCAGCTTTCAGGATCTGCTCAATCTGTTCAGAAGGAGTGAAAAGGGCAACTTTTCCAAGGGTCTCAAGTATAGACCCTTTCTTTTATAGGAAGCTGAGATATGAATGGCACCCTCCCAAGGACCTCTGAGGTCCGGTGGCAAAGGCGCAGCCTTGAAGTACCCACCTTTCCTCTTTCACCTGTGCTAACTCCTGAGTCTGCCACTTCTAACAGTGACAGAGACATCCACCACCCTCTCCCTGCCTTTGGACTGGATGGGCTCCCTCCCCCAAGCAAGGTGTATTTAGCTCTGAGGAAGGATGCTTAAGCCAACGTGGACTTCTTCCCTCTGGAAATATCTGGAAACCCAATATAGTCTGTGCAACTGAGCCCTCTAAAAACATAAAACGTTATTTGTAAGTGAAAACTTTTCTTTCTTTCTATTATTTTTTTTTTTTTGCGACAGAATCTCGCTCTGTCCCCCAGGCTGGAATGCGGTTGCTAAATCTTGGCTCACTGCAACCTCTGCCTCCCGGGTTCAAGAGATTCTCCTGCCTCAGCCTCCTTGGTAGCTGGGATTGTAGGCACACACCATCATGCCCTGAATAGGCTTTATCCTGCTATCTTCCACTAAACAAAAAAAGAAAAACAATCCTTTTCCCTTGTTTCATCTTCTAACATTGATTTGGACTAAAGGAGGATAAAGAACTCAAGAAAATGTAAGTGGCATTTTATCAGTGATAATCTCAGGCAGGAGCAATAGAAAAACACAATCAGACAAAGGTTCTTTTGTGGACATTTAAGAGCGAGGAGAGGGAACTATGGCCAGCTGTTTGGGGGTGGAGGGTGGAGAAGGATTGCAGATTAAGTTCTCATTGCTTCACCATGTAAAAGAATCTCAGAGGCGAGTTTACACTTAGCTTACATGAGCACACCGAGGAGATCTGTAATTCAAACGTGGCTCATCTGTGACTGAGAAGGAGCATGTTCATGTGGGGAGTCTCTGAAGATGGTCTGGGGTAAACCAGGAACAGTCTCTTTAGATGGAACAGATCCGTACCCAGACTGCTCTATTCACTCAGGACATTTATTGGTCTCTTTGGGAATTTCTGCCCCAGACTAAATGGGGTAGTCCAGGGTGACCTGGAACAGTTTCTTTAGATGGAACAGACCTGTACCCAGACTGCTGTATTCACTCAGGACATTTATTGGTTTCTTTGGGAATTCCTGTGCCAGACTGGCCCACTGGTCTCCTATAGTCTGCAGGCTCAGGCGTAAAGCTCTGGAATATTGGGATTAGTGATGTAGCCTGATGAGATGCCTTACTTTTCTTTGGGTATATCTTCATTTTGTATTTTCCTTCTGTAGTAGAGTGTGCCTCTCTCTGTTTCCAATTCATCACCCCAAAAAATGGGAATTTGTGCTATTTTCAAGGTTTTTCTCAGAATCAAATTAGATACTATATGTTCAAATTTCTTGTAAGGTCTTCACTGCTATGCGAATGCTTAATTGTTTCATCCTATTATTTTCCATTAGATCAAGACTGGGCTATATTCCACCCCTCCTTTGAATTTCCTCCATATATATAGGCAGAGCTGTAAACACTCCTCACCATCCCCTCTACTCCACCCCACATTCTAATCTCCCAAACACCTTAGGGTCAGCCTGGCCCCTAGAATTAAATCACTAGCCTCCCTCCCTCCCAGCATACCTTGTACAGCATATAATGGTTTTTCGTCACTGCGAAGATGAGGTTGATGTTGTTCTCTGCCAATTTCTCTCCAAGCAAGGCAAGGGATGGATAGTCCTAGGGCCAAGGCAAAAGTCAAGGCTATGACATTCCTAACAGGTGCAGATACCAGCACCTGGCTCCAATGCACACTCAGCAGCCAGCATTTGCCAGGGAAGCACCTTTTCCTTAGGTGGCCCCTTAGAGTCCCTTAATAACTAAGCCTCCTTGGTAGCTCCTTAACGGAGGAACTGAGTAGAAGAGACCCTCAAGGAAAGGACCCTGTGGCATCCACCAAACTAGATTCACTCCTCTCATCCCAGAGTGGAGAGGTGATGAGTGGAGGTTTTCCATATCTGGTCTGTGTCTCCATCCTTTCAGCAGGGAGGGGGACAAGTGGGGATGCCCTAGAGAACAGCCACCACATTCCACCCTCTGTCATCAGCGTTTCTTACCTTTCCTCTCTCCTCTAAGACTTCTCCTCCCTGCCTCCTTGCATTATTTTCCTTCTCCTATGCCTAACGGTTAGGCCTGCCAACATCCCCCACAGGTCCTGCTTCATCCTGCTGTGGCTCAGATGGGCAGAGGAGGGTGCCGAGCTCTGGACTAAAAGTTGGGCCATGGGGCAGGGGTGCAGAGAGAGGAGGAAGAGAGGAAGCTGAGAGGCAGTTTAACAGTGTCCTGAGGGATTCTGAGGACTAATGATGGGTACAGGTCCGCATCTGGTGAGGTCCTACGGTTACAGTCCTTTTTTCAGATTCCATTATTACTAGACAAGATGGAAGGCTTGGGCACCGACCACTTCTTGAAACTGGAGAAAATGGGCTTCTCCAGGGAGGAAAATTGGGAATAATTCCTCTTTGGCCACCAGAATGGATTTGAGAAAGAAAAGGGTGGAGATTTTGGGGGGAAAATTGCATAGTGAGTATGCGAGATCTTGATCATTGTTGGGTCTGGGTGATGGGCATGTAGGGTTCATTTTGCTGGTCTATTATTATATATGCTTGAAATTGTGCACAAATTCTTTTAAACTGCATAACTGTGGTTTTCATTCCGTGCAGAACACCTCTGCCCACCACTGACACTGACAGGCAACTCACCACCTCTGGGAGTCCATGTCTAGAAGTCAGGAAGTCCTGCCCTATAACTTCTATACCAGTTATGACCTCTGCAGGCACAGCACCCACCCTCCTTTAAGATCCCCTCCCCACTATGAAATCTATCCTGTTTCCCCTGGGCCATCTGTATCCCAACCAAACACTCCCCATTTAGATGCACATTGGCAGAAAGATGAACCAGCTACAGAAATCCCTGAGAAATGTTGTAAGTCAATTAGGAGTTCTGGAAACCCAGTTGGAGAAGATGGAGTAATGAAACCCAACACCAAGAATGGATCAGAAAGCCAGTGAATACTGAGGGCCAGATAAAGGTTTCAAGGCTGGGCAAGTACTCAGACCACAGGCAGGGTCACAGGAGAGGCATCAGGGAATGGGGGTTTGGTCCCCAGCACTCACCATCTGGTTGGATGCAGTGTACTCATTGGCCTCGTTCAGGTGGCACTGGCCATCATGTGGCTGCACCAGGCCTCCCAATTTTCCATCCAATGCGATATGGGGCACATCATCCGTTGTGAACACCAGCAAATGCAGTGCATCCTTTCGCCAGCCAATCTTCTCCTGAAGGACAGAAGGTGGATGGGTACACCAGTCTTTCTGCCCACTCCTGCCCTGGTCATGCAGGGCACTGGTCCGTCTCCGGAGTCATGGCCTGAAGCAGAGGCATTCCCTTTGCCATGTGTACCTGGGGCACACTCACAAAACCATTCCACAGTGCTCTGAAGAGACACAGCCTGGACTGGGGAAGCCCAGATGCACACAGACAAATGTCCAAGGCTTTGCCCACTTCGGCCCATGCACCTGGAACCCCCTCCCTCCAGCCCATCATACTCTTCTCTGCTCCTTTCAATGATGTCCCCTGAGGGCTGATCCACCTGGACGCTTCCCCTTTTGGCCTCAGCAACTCTTCCTTCCCCAGAACAACCTTTAACCTTCCCCCCACCAGCTCCCCCATCAACATCCCCTGTTTGGCTGGGCTAGTCTAAGATGATAGTTAAGTGAACATGTCAGTCCCCCGATTAGACCTGAGTCAATCAGAACAGAGCACTCAAATGACCAATAGGTGGGTTTGTCTTTTGAGGGTTTGTAAAACCTGCCATCTATTCTGGTAGATATAAACCACTCCAATCGTTACTTGAGCCACATTGGTGTTTAAAGTCAATCAGATCCCTTTTCTCCCTTTACTGCTAAACTATCTGAAATGTATCCAGTCTTCAGACTGAGGCACAGCTGAATACAGTCTGTATTGCAAAGGAAGGACTCTGCATTTTTCATATTCAGCCACTGTGGTGCCAACCCTACACAAAAACACTCCCAGTCATCATTTTTACGAGCAGCTAGACCTTGATACAGAGTAACAAACACTGGGATATGGTCGCCTTCTTAGTAATGGTGAATCCCAAAATGCGTCGGATTTTGAAGTGTGAATATATGAAGGATTTAAACACTGCTGAGAGTCTTCTATACCTGCACACTTGCTATTGAAATAGGAGGACTGGATTCACAGACCTTACAGGTTAAAAGCTATTGCTCTCTTACAACAGATGAAGAGTAGACGGTATCATCCTCTCTTACTTATCATCATAATGGTGGATAAAACAGCCAAAAGAGCTATGATATTTTCTCTCTTGCTCCAGAGGCAGCATGGAAATACAAAATAAATAAATCACAAAAGAGTCCACCCACATGAGGAGGAAAAGGAGTTTGAAAATAAGCCAGTGAGGACTGACAGCCAGGAGACCTATTGTGAACAAAGTGATTAGCCTTTTGGGGAATCAGTTTCCTAGACACTCAATATTCATCCAGCATTCAATCACTGACTTCTTACTGCATGCCAGGCCCCATAGAAGGCACTGGGTCCACAGAAGAGCTAGTTCCAGACCTCAAAGAGCTTACAGTCAAATGGAAACAACAACTTCAATACACCATGACAAGAGTGTTAATGAAGGGAAGTCCAATGCTAATGGAAGCCAGGGAGAGGAGGAGGAGGGAGAGGCTTCCCAGCACAGATGATGAAAGTTAAACTGAGCTGGAAAAAATAAGGAGGACACTTCAAAGAAGCTGAAAGAGGGTGGGGTGGCTCACACCTAGAATCCCAACACTTTGGGAGGCTGAGGCGAGAGGATGGTGTGAGGCCAGGAGTTCAAGACCAGCCTAGGCAACATAGAGAGACCCCATCTCTACAAAAAATACACAAAAAAATTAGCCAGCCATAGAGACACAGACCTGTCATCCTAACTATTCAGGTGGCTGAGGCAGGAGGATCACTTGAGCCCAGGACTTTGAGACTGCAGTGAGCTATGATCATGCCACTGTACTCCAGCCTAGGCAACGGAGCAAGATGCTGTCTGTAAAAAAATAAATAAATAAAAATAAAAACAAACAATTTTTAAAAAATTTAAAGGAAGCTGAAAGAAGGAATAGGAAGGGAGAAGGCAGAAGAGGAAGTGGGCATTCTAGGCGCTAACAGAAGCTCAGAAGGCAAAGGAGCACAGTGAGGAGGCCAGATACATTTTAGGAACCTGGAGTGAGAAGCCTAGGAGGTCCCTTACTGTAATGAAATGCTAAGCCATAACAAAATCACTTAGGGGTAGGAGTTGGCATAGTGGTTCCCCTTGCTGTCAGGATTGGAAGAGGTCACAAAGAGGCTTCCAGGGTGCTGGTGATGTTCTGTTTCTTGACCTTGTGAGCATTTATCGAGATGTATAGTATAAACTATACATAACTATATATAAAATGTATATATATATAATTATATATAGTTTTCTGTGTGTATATTTTGATAAAGAGTTAAAACCTATTAAATAAATTAGGCAATGCATTATAAGCCATGGAGTGTGGAAAAGAGGGAGCCAGATGCCTGGGAAATAAAACACAATCGACAGAAAGTGTAAACTAGTAGAGTTTTTTGCAGGAAACATGTGATCTGTTATCCACAAGGGCACAGCCATGTGCTCAACACCCTAGTAAGGAAGCAGAAAACCAACTTTTAATTTGACAAATTGTATTAAGAACCTTGAGGAAAATCAGAGACCTAAATAAATGGACAGAGATATCATTTCAGGATTGGAAGAGCCAATGGTGTTGAGACGCCATCTCTCTGCAAATTGGTTTATAGATTTGACACAATCACAGTCCAAAGCCTAGAAGGCCTTTTTGAGAAAATGACAAGCTGATTATAAAATTTATATGAAATTGTAAGCAATGGAAACTAGCCAAACGATTTTGAAGAAGAAGAACAAAGTTGGAGGACTTATTATCTTAGGTCAAGACTTATTACAAAGCTACAGTCATCAAGGCTATGGTAATGACAAAATCTATGCAATGACAGAATGCATAGATCAGTGGGGAATGGGATAGATAGAGCAAAAATAGATCTACAAATATCTAGTCAATTTAGCAGAGAATACTGGAACTGGACATTTATATGCAAGAAAAATGAAGTTCAACCTATACGTCTCCCACACACAAAAATTAACTCAAAGTGGATCACTGACCTAAACGTAGACCTAAAGCTATAAAACTTCTGAAGGAAACCTAGGAGAAAATCTGTATGACTGTGACATAGGCAAAGATTTCTTAGATAAGATGATTCCTAGGATACAAAGTTGATGAACTGGGCTTCATCAAAACAAAAACTTACTTGTTCAAAAGCTTCTTTTAAAAATACTGTTAACAAAATGAAATGACAAGGCACAGACTGGGAGAAAATATTTGAAAAAAATAAAATCTGAAAAAGGATTTGTTTACAGAATATATAAAGAGCTCTCATTAGTCACTAAGAAAATAACAACTGAATTTAAAAAGTGGTCAAAAGATTTGCACAGACAATTCACCAAAGAAGAGCTACGGGTGGAAACAAGCACAGGAAAGGGTCCTCAACATCATTATTCATTAAGGAAATGCAAATCTGAACCACAGCAAGATAGCCATTAGATCCCTATTTGAATAGCAAATGAACAAACAAACCCTCACAGTATCAAGTGCTGATAAAAACATGGAACAATTAGAACTCTCATAATTGCCTATGAGAATACAAAATGTTTCACCAACTTTGGAAGACGGTTTGACAGATTCTTACAAAGTTAAATATACATTTACTATCAATCCAGCAATTCCACTCTTTGGTATTTACCCAAGAGAAATTAAACTTTATGCTCAAATAAAAACCTATATGCAAATATTTATTAAAATGTTATTCACAATCGTCATAAACTAGAAACAATCCAAATATCCATCAGTAGTGAATAGACACATTATAATACATCCATACAATTAAATACTACAATGCCATAAAAAGGAACAAACTACCGATAACACACCACAACATGGATGAATCTCAAAGCATTATGTCAAGGGCAGAAAGTCCAACTCAAAAGACTAATTCCATTCCTATGGTATCCAGAAAAAGAAAAAAATATAGGGACAGAAAACAGATCAGTAGTTGCCAAAGTGGCTTAGGGTCATGGGAGGAGATAGATGACAAGGCATGCTGGGAAACTTCCCGGAGTGATGGAAATAATACATATCTCAATTGTGGGGGTGGCTATAAGACTTTATACCTAAAAAGGGTCAATTTTACTCTGTGTAAATTATCCTTGACTCAGTGATTCTACTTCAGGGCAATCTATCCACAAGAAGTATTCTGAAATACATGCAACAGTATTTTTATTAATAGTGAGAAAAAGGGAAAGGCATAAATATCCCACTGTGCCGGAAAAGGTAAATAAACTCAGATATCTCCTCTACACCCATCAGAAATTATTCATAGAAAGTATAAAATTATGTGTAAATATCCATAATATAAGCTGAAAACAAAGAATTTAGCACTATAGTTGTAGTGTGATTACAAACTACTTAAGAAACAAGCATAACTCTCCATTAAGAGAACAAAATATCCCATAATGTGGTTGTGGTTGGGACTGGAGTTAAGGTCATAGACAATTTTTGTTTTCCCATTATTTTCCAAGCTGTCTTTAATAGGCGGGCACAACTTCTGCAAAACTGGGGTCTGGATGTGGCTCTATCATTTAACTTCTTCAGTCTCCAGTTCCTCCACGCCAGCTTCTTGAGGGTCTTGTGGGGACACAAAGCGGGGTGGGAGTGAGAAGACAGAACAATGTGGAATTTGGGTGCCTTCTGATAAGCATGTGAATTTTCTTGCTGCCTCTAGTTACCTGTGCAGTTTCAGCCGAACTATTCAACACCTCAAAATCTTTTTTCTTTTTTTTTTTTTTTTTGAGACGGAGTCTCGCTCTGTCGCCCGGGCTGGAGTGCAGTGGCCAGATCTCAGCTCACTGCAAGCTCCGCCTCCCGGGTTTACGCCATTCTCCTGCCTCA